>NC_056747.1:1242607564-1242810035 GCF_019279795.1 Protopterus annectens | reverse complement strand
AGCTCTGTCAAGAGATGCTTCTGATCTGGTATAGGGACATTCAGTGCAATTTTAATCTTTGAGAAGTTCATCTCTCAGGATCACTGAACCAACTCACTCAGCAGCAGATAATCTTGACTCACAAATAGAAAATGGATTCACAGACTTTCCAGGACGTTACACAGAAGTATGTCATCCCAGAATAGGACATCCTTGTCATTTGTCTCAGCAATCAGCTCTAAACTTTTTTGTTCCCTTTTTCTTCATCAGACTATTTGCAAACAGATGATTTCTCATTTCCATGTGCTCAAAATTTACTTTATGCCTTGCCTCCATTCCACATGGCATTGAATGTGCTTCTCAAAGCAAAGCAGGACAAAATCAGCGTTAGGTTGCTAACTCCAGCTTGGCAAAGATAACACTGGTTTTATCCAGTTACACAGCCAACCTGTGCTACTTTTTTACCCTTGCCTCTATACAAGTCCTTATTGATTCTATGGAACAAAATACTATACCAAACCTTCAAGGCTCTGAATTGCTCAGCTTGGAGGACTAAATTTTAATACAGAATGTTGACTCATTTCCAGCTAAGTCCTGCACATCCTAATGAAGGCCAGAAACCTAATACAATAAATCTTAACTTATAAAAGTGAAAAAGGTTTGTGTCAATATCTGCCAATAAGGGCGTGGACCCCTTGGATTGTTCATTTCTAAAAATACTAGATGACCCAAATCATCTGAATGCAACTTGACATATTTCTCTATGAAAGTACATATCTTTGCTATTTCAGCTTACGTCTCAGCTTTTCTGCAATTAGCGGCAAGTCCACGTGAGGTGACCTTCACCTTGGACATCCCCAGAAAACATATTTTCCTCCCTAGGAGTGGCATTTTATGTTGTACAAGCTAACTTTACCTTTTCTCAGACCAGTTGACACACTGAACATTAAGTATCTGTCCTGGAATGTGGTTTCTGTTGTTGTTGCAGCAGCAACTAACAGAATGACCTCAGAATTACAAGCACTTATGTGGAAACTACATTGTACAATTCTCAGTAACAAAAGGGTGTCTTTCAAAATCGAATCCTTCCTTTATGGCATAAGTGGGTTTGAGCAGTTACTCTCAGACAATCTACCCAGCAACCAGTCTTCTTTAGCAGGAGAACTCATGTCTTCAGGAAGACAGACCAGCTCTTTTTAGCATTTTTGTTTCTTAAAAGACAGAGAGAGAAAGAGAAAGGCCTAAGTTTATTGAAAACAAAATGTTCTAATTGCCTACCTCATTTCATTGTCTTTTGCTACAGCAAATCAAATAGTCCTTTATAAGACAATATTAGTGCACAATGTTCTAGAGAAGCAGCAATGTCAGCAGCTTACTTTAGAAATATGTTTTCACAAGATATTCTGGAGAAGCTGCCACACTGCCCACTGCCCACGTAAATTCACTAAACTTTTCAAGCTGGAAGGGGTATGAAAGGGTATGCCACAGCTGTGCCATAGGGGAGTCTGTATTTTGCCCACCTCCCTCTGGTAAACAAGTACAGCTTGGGATTCTACCCATATATTTATTATTCATCACTGTTACAGTTACCTCTTCCTGAGCTATTGTTTCAGTAAGTGCCTTCCACAACTGTAGTGTGGATTTGCATAGTGAGTGCTACCATAGTTCAGAATTAGGAGGCAATAGCTATTGTCTGATAGACACTGGTCCATCGCTGTCTGTTAAACAGAAACTGGAAGAAGTCATGCCCTTAGTATGGCATAATCAAACTTTGAAAGGTCATGTAACAGCACTTGTGGGACAGAATGTACGAGATTGTCACTAGATAGCATCCTACTGACATTTCAGTTTTTGATTTCTCTTTTTGAACTACCCACAAATGAGGGTAGGAACAGGGTTGCATATGTCTGTACAAAGGAAAGCTGTGGCTTCCATGTGAATCACAAGGTGGTGGTGGTGGTGGTGGTGGTGGTGGGGTCTGTTGTATGCAAGTTACAATGAACATTTCCCTTCATTAAGTCTCAGCAAAATATATGGGGTTGCCATGCAATTTGGTGAACTGAGATTCACAGAATTCTCTTTGACAAAGCAGACCTGCTGAAAAGTTCTTCTTCGATATAGAGTTCCTTCAGGGATTGCGTGTGTAAATATATATGTGTGTGTGTGTGTGTGTGTGTGTGTGTGTGTGTGTGTGTGTGTGTGTAAGCATATATGCCTCTCAGCTGTCCTGATTTTCACAGAATGTCCACATTTTTGCTTGCGTTTTTGGTCAGCTCCTCATCACATTTGTGGTTTGCTTTCAAATCAATGAAGATTGGAGTCAGTAAATAATAACAAACATGAGTTTCAGATTTCATATGCTTCAGAAAATGCATGTTAATGCAAAATCTTTTACTCTATTAACTGTCCAAGTTTGTAAGATTAACATTTAAAAGCTGTCCCTAATTTTGGGCCTTTCCCCCATTATTTTTGGATTTGTCCATATTTCTTGTGCTAAGAGGTAGACAGGTATGTAAGCATGTATGTGGGTAACTCAACGCCTAGTGTTTTGAGACAGTGGCAATGGGACAGAAACACCTTTCCTTTGAGCTGCAGTGATTTCAGAATGATGGTGTGAGGGACACCTCCTTCTATGAGGGCGATGGGACTGTTGTGCCTCCCCTCTTACTCTTTCGAGAATGTTTCAAAAGAGCAAGTGTGTGTGAACCTTGCTTAACCAAAACAATACACAGCTAGTATCTGAAAACATGCACCTGACTGTTGTTTTGCTTTTTTTATGAAGATGAGGAAGTTTTTATCATGCTGTACTTTGATCCAGCTTCACTACAATGCACTGTATGGTCACTGCATTTCAGAGAGAATTGAAATCCCAGTTTGTGTCATTTAGAACTTTCAAAATAATCAAATAAGCAGCAGGGTTGTGAAAATTAATTTATAGTCATAAAAAGCTGGATTGGGTAGTCATTTTTGGGGGAGGTGGAAGATTTTTGAGTGTGTAAATCTTTACTTCTCTGCATATATTTTGCAGTACATTTTTTTACTTTCTGCTTATGTTATCATTGACACTTTTACTGGGCTTTGCACCCAGCCAAGCACACACTCTTTTGATCAGAAACTGCGTAAAATCTACATATTTATAAAACTTTTATTAGTTGGAGAAGTTCAGCATTTCATATTATTGAGTTCCACAAATACAAATGTTTCTTTTGCATTTGCTTCTCACTTTATTACTTCTTTGGACTTCTGTATGTGCACACTAATAAAGCCTCTTACTGCCTTATAGTAAACTTGGGCGGCCACGGTAGTGCAGTGGTTAGCATTGCCACCTCACAGCAAGAGGTTCTCCGGTTCGATCCTTGGCTGGGGTGCCTTCTGTGTGGAGTCTGCATGTCCTCCCTCTGGTCGCGTGGGTTTCCTCTGGGTACTCTGGTTTCCTCCCACATCCCAAAGACATGCTATAGGTGAATTGGACACTCTAAATTGGCCCTAGGTGTGAGTGTGTGCATGTGTGTGCCTTCTGTGGAAGGTTGGGTGCCGGGCTGGCAACTTGACACTGTAAAACACCACTGCCAATCATGAGCGGACAGATGATCCGTTGTGGTGACCCCTAACCGGGATAAGCCGAAAAAAGAAGAAGACTGTCTTAAAGTAAACTTGCCTGTGAATACAAAAAGAATTGCAGAACTTCAGCTTTCATCCTTGGATGTATCATTAAGAGGAACTGAAAGTCTCTTGTCATTGCAATATTTTTAATTTGCATTGTTGGTCACTTGTTGGGCATTTAATGCAAACCTGCTGCAGAAGAGAAATAATACAGACTTGCCCCTCCCCCGAATTTTTACTTTTTTTAAATTTGTTAACCTGGTAGGTGGACTAGTCCATGCCAAGCAAAAATGCATACAACAAATCTACAGTTTAGCAACTAGATGGGCATTAAAAAAAATAAAAATAAATAAATAAAAAAACAACATTAAAGGTGTAAGAAAATTGCAAAGAAAGTACAGTTATGTTAGGAACTTGCATGACAGAGTCCATGGTGTGAGTAATAGAAATTTACTAGTTTCTCATAATGTTAAATTTCACACAAAGTATGTAAGTAGGCTGTTACGAAACCAGACTACAACAAATTAACATAGACAAATGATATAAAAAGCTTGTAGTCAAAACTCAGCTGCATTTTCCTAAATCACTGGAATATTCCACTGTGTTTAGCCTTCCTCAAGGGTATTACTTGTATTTTCGTGTTTATTTCCAGGCAGAATGAAATAAGCATTGTGACCTGAGTGACTAGAATGCCACAGTTAACAAAGAATAGTCAATTCTAGTGGGGGTGTCATTTTGCCTCATGTGGTAAAAAGAACAGAGCAAGATTTGTCTGTTGCAAAGCATACCGTAACTCAATATGTCAGCATGGCACTGTCATAGACTAAACATTCTGTTAAACAAAATGAAACATCCATTAATTAAAAAGCCCTGACGGAGAAAGCAGCACAGCTCATTTCCTTACGGAAATTCCTGGTTTTGTTGTTCACTGATTTGCTGTTCACTGACTGCATGTTTGATTATCAGAATTAAAATGAAGTACTTTGCAAATAGATATGTTTGTAGCTTACTTCGTAAAACCTGTGGTATATTCCTGCTTTCTGATTTGAAACACTTGTAGCAGTGAAATAAATATGTCTTAAACTTTTGAGAAGCCTATCAAAAACAAGGAATTTGTCAACCTTATAATGACAAAAAGCTGTTGGTGTGGCACAGGGAATGGGATGATGAGGTTATGCAAGGGAGAAGTATTTAAACTTGGATTTAATTCTAACTCCATTTAGAAACATATGACTCTAGTTCATTTGCATAAGCATGCAAGTGATCTCACACTGCCTTTCTAAACGGGTACTGGTTGCCAATAATGAAATCAAAAATAACATTTAACTAGCAGCCTTACAGGAGTTTATTGTTCAACTTTCATGTTTTGTTAATTTAAAAGGCAGCCGTAGCTCAATAAAATTAAAGGGAAGAAATATTAATTGTATGTATCAGCATTGCACATGCTTCCTTTTGGGTCCAAAATAACATGGCAGATTAGACATGAGCAGAACTGTGTCCCTAGTTATTGTTCCTTTTAATAAAACATTCAGGATTTTATCCAGAGAGAACTGAAACTCGACATCACATAAGACAGAAACACATGACAGTGCACAAAAACAATGACCTGATTCAGCTGCATAGAAGCTTCACTTTGGACAAAGAATTGGCATGGAAAAATCTGAGGGGCTTATCTTTAATTCCAAAGAAATGGGTAGAGCAGCATCCCCCCTCCGTCTGACGCACTACAGATACACCTTTGAATGTATTATTATTGTCCCTAAAATCAGAGAAAAAAAAAGAAACAACAGAAAGAAAGAAAGACATGGACATCATCTCTCTTTACTTTATTCCATCATAGTTGAGAGTATGTTGCCCCACAGAAGGTTTTCTTTAACCAGTAATCATAATTCTATCATTTGTTCTCGGTCCTCTCACCATTTAGTAAACCTTACAATGTGTTTAGCTGCTGTACAGTTCTGCACATGGTGTGTTTGTTTACAATTTTGGAACCAGAACATGGTTACCTTCGTCTAGGATCATCAACTCCCTGTCATGTTGTTTCCCTTTGTTCCCATTACTGTTTGGTTACTGTGCCAGTTGCTGTTGTGTTACCTGTCTTTCCTGGGACATATTCATAGCGTATCAGCCCTGCTTTTGGAACAGGCTGCTTCTTCTTTAACATACTGTTTATTGACTTGTATTCAGTACCAGAGTGCAGTAAGTTCACTGGCAGATGTAAAGACTGAATTCTTGGAAACGTTTGAAAGCAGACTTGTAATAAGTAGAGATTAATCAGTGCTCCAGTTTCATTTTGGTAAAACTATAATTTGTAATAAATGTTATACATAATTGTTTGGACACTGATGAAATATCCTAAAGAAATGTAACCTAGACTTTAGGTGCTAGAACCTTGGAGTAGGGCATCCCCCTGCCAATGCACAGGAGTTTTTCTTGTGTTCTAACATTTGGCAAAACTGTTTTGGTGAACTGTTACTTTGCTGGTGTATTTTCCAAAATTATAGTGGACTGTTGAGAAGTTCTAGGAAAGGGGACTTAAAGAACATGCTTCCATGCTTCAGGACTATAGACCTTATGGGATGTGACTATATAATCATTGGAAAGCAACATACATATTGCCAAGCTGACATCTATTTTTCCGTTGTAATGGATATTTTTTTCATTTGACAGTTGTCTAGTACGCCTCTGAAACACTGCATCTTCATAAATGGGTTACATGTCAAAAAAAGAGTTTAATCATTTTGATATATGGTCTGGTAGGAATGGAAAAGTCGCAAATCACCTATCATTCCTCTAAAAGTTCTGATTTAGTTTCAGTTTTGCCAAGTTTTGAAAGCAGCATTGAATGAGTAAGATATTTCATTGCTCAATGCCTGGCATTCACAATTTTTTTTTAAGATTCTGTCTGTGCTCTCTATTGTTTTTTCTACTGATCTATTTGCAAGTAATTTTGTAGAGTGACAATCCCATGGAACAATGGTAACAACTCAAGTCAAGCAAAAGTAAATAATAATGTAAAAAGACATACTAAAATGCAAATTAATTGAACATACACATAATAAATACACACATGTTAAAACATTTTTGGTGATACAACCCCAGCAACTCCATGCAAGGGGTAGTACTCCTGCATCCTCCTATATATTATAATCAAATGTAGTCACTGCAGGCTGGTGTAAAGGGACAATCCTCCAAGGCAGAGGCACAATACTGTATTTTATTAAGCATCACAGCTCTTTCCTTTCTATTTGCTTTCTAGTAATGCTTCTTTTGGGCTGTCTATTTGCTCAGCATTTACCACTTACTAGCTTAAACTCACCTAAGAATATATGAAAGTGTTGCAATACTGTAACTTTCCTTCCTGAAATCTATCAATGAGTGGATGTGGCATCTCACTGTTTCAGTGACTGAAACATTCAGAACACAAACATTTAACAACATTGTTTAAGAGCACTTATTGGATACATTGTTGCACAACTGTTCAGTTCATAATCCTTGCACCAGCTGTTCAATAAGCACACCACCTTACTGGCATGTGGGTAATAGTGCACCATTACCCTCCTCTGACAGTCTACCAAAGCTCAGAGTCCCTCTCACTGCCTGTCTGAGGGTGTGATAGACCAATTACCTGATAGTACAGGGACTGCCTTATAGACTCACAGATAGGACCCTTTCAGTTTTGTAGTGCCATAGTAAGAGAAGGATCTTTTGGAAGTCTCTGAATAGCTTCAGTTACTGAGCTCAAAGAAGAAACTCTTGGGTTTTTATTTCCTCTACCTGCTGTTTCTATCACTGTTTGGATAGTGTATTTTGTTGCCTTGACTGTTTTCTGAATAAAATTTGGTATATGATTGGGTTTTTACTTGACTGCAGAGCATAACTCTTATTTTAAACAGATTGTTGGTTTCTGGGGATTGTTAACCCTTCAGATGTGTATTATGGTCAGTTGTGAATGTGAGTTTCTGTACTAAGGCCATTTTACTTAATTTCCTCTCATTAACTCATGCTTCCAGATGGCGAGTTAATTGCTCCTGTTTTTTTTTTCTCTTGAATAACAGCTTCTTTTGGAAGTTTTGATAGGAAAATCATATGATATTGCATTTTTTTCTTTGGGGTTATGATTATTTGAGGTTACTAAGGCGGATTACAACATTTAAATGATTTTGGCACCACTTTGTATGTTAAATATTTCTGACAATGATTTTTTCATAAATATATGCTTTATTTCTTGTATAATACTGTTTTATGATGTTTCCATTCATTTAGGGCTGAAACTAACCTTTTTTTTACTAAAATGGGTGAAATTCTGTGCAAGTATTTGTGCTTTGAACTGTTACTGAAATTACTGTCATTTTATTCGGTGCAGTGTTCAGAATAGTCCCACTACAGAAATAAACTTCAGTTTGCCATTTAGTAGGAGAATAGTGGAATTTGTTCATTTTTTACTGGCTAACCATGCAGCCATTATTTGCTGCTGCTCTGGCAAGTTTTTTTGCCTGCCGTGATGGACTGTAATATACCTCTCACCACCACCACCTCCCCCTTGTGCATCTAAAAACATAAAAGTAGATGCCTAGGTCTACAGCTTGTGACTCTACTACTGGCAGGCTATTGGATCACTCATTTTCTTTTTCCCCAAGTTCCCTGGAGTGGTGGTAATACCACAACTGTGCATGACACGAGGGTCAGACACATCATCTGGGGCTGTACCAGTGCCTGGTTCAGGTACTGGAAAACTAAACTCTTTTAGTGCAGGGGAAGTCTGGTGCAGAATCTGTTGCCAGTGTTGATAATGCCCAGAAGATCCACCATGTTACAGGGCAGTACTTTCCATCTGTGTTTTCACCTGAGCTGGTGGCTATGGTTAGATCCATTATTCAGAACATTGTTTATGAGGTGCAGACCAAGTTACGAGTTATGCTGGTTCTCCCACTCCCATTCAATCACCCAATGATCCTGATTTTAAAGGGGATCAGGAATATGCAGTTTCAGAAGTACCACAGTCTGACTAGTTAGTTTCCTCTGAAGGCGAACAGGTTCGGAAACCCAAACAGATGTTTTCTTTTTCTCAAATACTTTCTAGATTTAGGGATGTATTCATTTGAGAGCAATCATTGGCTGCCCCTGAGATCAGAAAGTTGTATGATCTTTATCAAGATGAGACCCCAGATGTGGTGACCTACCATCCATTGATCCCTGCATTGAGGGATGTTTTTATTAAAGCTTGCAATTATCCTCTGCTGAATGAGCCTCTGCCTAAAAAATGTGTTTAAGAAATTCAAGGTGTGCTCAGCCATATATGGACTCCAAGCTCCCTTATATGTGGACCCTGCTTCTGTGTTCCCAGTGACCTTTGCCAATAAAAAGACTGTGTGTTCATCAAACTCAGTCCCTCAGTATAAGCTAGGTGAGTGGCTATATATATATATATATATATATATATATATATATATATATATACATATATATATATAAAACGATATTTCAGGAATTCTCCCAGTGGAATGTTGCCTCAGCAAGAGAATTCCTAAAAATTCTAGGATTTATGACCTCCAAAATTCTCATGATCCCACTGGCCCATCACCACATGAGGAAAATTCAGTGGTTCGTATGAAACTGCAGGACTCAGCACTTACATTCCCTGGAAACCCAGTTGTCAGTGTTAGGCCTCATCAGACAAGAATTACAATGGTGGAGAGCACAGCTGAGTATCAATCTGGGCTTCTCTTCCCCCTACCTGTTGTTGTTGCAATCTGTCCAGATAGATTTGTCCGACTTTGCTTGGGCAGCTGTGTCAATGGGAGTGCAAGTTTATGCCGCTTGGAGACCCAGTGATGCATGGCAGCACATCAATATCAAGGAAATGTTGGTGGTGATTCATGCCTTGAAGATCCTTCACCACTTATGGACTCTGGGTCATCTTCTTGTTTGTTTGTGTCTTTCGGCTTTTTCCGGTTCGGGGTCGCCACAGCAGAATTCTGGTCCACTAATGATTGGTAGTGGATTGTTATGTACCGGGTTACCAGCCCTGATGCACAACCTTCAACGAAGGCATGCCCCATTCACATATGCCTCCACACAGAAGACGCTCTAACTGAGAATCGAACGGGACAACGTCTTGCTGTGAGGTGACAACACTACCGCAGCACCACCACGGGGGTCCTCTTCTTGTAGTAATCAAAAACACAACAGTGATGTGATACCTCAACAAACAAGGGGGTACAAGGTCTTTCCCTCAATGCTGGTTGACAGCGATGGTCTGGAAGCTGGCTTTACAGCATTCTTTAACTCTTCAGGCATCAAACATACCATCAGAGCAAACCATTATGGCAAACAGACTAAGCAGACCCTAAACAGAGACGCATGGGTAGCAGCTCAAGGTAGTGGTGTTCCAGGATCTAGTCCAGATGTGGGGATTGCTTCAGATAGATCTATTCAGCTCCTTTCATAACATCACTGATTCACAAGGTACTTCTAAAGATTCAGAAAAAATTCCAAAGATCATTGTGATGACCCGTATTAACCCAGGAGGTCTTTGGTCTCCCTTCTAATGGTATTGGCCAAAGGCAATTACCACATACTTCCTCACACTCTGGGTTTGCTCACACAGTCTTGGGGTGACAGCCTGGATGATTCAGTCTTGACTCTGTTTAGGTACTTATTTCATGAGGATGTGCAGTAGGTGTTAAAGGAGGCCAGAAAACCTATTACTAGAAAATCTCATGTTTAAAAATGGATGACGTTTTCTAAGTGGTTCCTAAACAGGAACAGAAGGTCCCTTGAGGTTAACATCCCCCTGGCCTTAAAATTTGTGAGAGCTACTTCAAAATGGTTTGTATGTATCCATAATGTGCATTTAGTAGCATCTCTACTTGTCTGTCTTTAGACCCCCCCCCTTCTTATTCTCTTTTGGTAAAATGTTCATGAAAGGAGTATTGCGTGGGAGACCTCCTTGCAAGCAACTCCCTCCTTTGTGGGATCTCAACTATATTCTGAAACAATTGACCTTACCACCTTTTGAATCTGCCAGTCAGGCTGATCTGAAGCTTTTAATCTGGAAAACTGCTTTGCTTATTGCTCTTACATCTGCAAGGTGAGTCTCAGAGCTTCAAGCTCTCATGATGGGAAAACCTTACCTTATTTTCCACAGGAATACGTTATGGTACACACTAACCCTTCTTTCATGCTGAAAGTGGTCTCAGAATTTACTCTAAATCATTCTATAAACTTCCCTGTTCTTTCCAGAACTTAAAAATAAGGGAGAGAGGATACTTCATATCTTGGATGTGCATTGGCTGCTCAGGTACTACCTTGATAGAAGGGCCAAAAGGCTTTTTATCTCTTACACAGAGGAAAGAAGTGTCACCACTGCATATTGGTTGTCCTCTAGTATTGTTTTCAGTATGCCCTCCAAGGCAAAGTGAATCCAGGCAAGATAAAGGCACATTCCACCTGGGCCTTTTCCTCTTTAGTGGAATATTGGAAAGGAGTGGACTCGAAGTATTCTTGAGGCTGCAACTTGGATCTCTGTACATACCTTTATGAAGCACGACAAACTGAATGCCTTTTCTAGATCCAGAGCAGACTTTGCTAGGACCCTTCTCCAGGGCGGCCTGGATCCTTATATAATATCCTAACTGGGGTAAGCTTTGGGAATAGGTTCATAGGTAGGTACTAGACTATCAGCCCTAGGGCCTATACAAGGCCAGCCAAAAAGGTACCCGGGCTTTTGCCACCCAAGAAAATTATTTTCCTGTGCCACTGTCGAGCAGAGCCACAGAAGTGATCCCTGGGGTGAATTTCCTATTTCCCATCTAATCATCAAGATTTTTCTTGAACAGTACTAATGAGGAGCTTTGTTTGATAGATAGGTAGTTTATTCCAGAGTATGGGAAGTCTCTGGGACAGGAATCTATCCCTCCGGCATGTTCTGTTTATTGTGGTGACAAGGTTTAGGTCCCTAGAGCGTGTAGCTCTGTGGGATTGGGACTTCTTTAAGTGGAGCATGTCCAACAGCTCTGGGTTTGATATAGCTTTGTATATTAGGCAGAGATCACCTCTGAGTAGGCGATATGCAACGGAGTAAAGCTGGAGTTTTTTTAAATGGTCTGCGCAGGGCATCTGTTTGAGGCCGGTAATCCTCTTTGTGAGGTATTTCTGTGGCCTTTCCAGTTGTTGTAGATGTCTTGTGAGGTACCTACCAAAAGGGGCGTTGTACTCTATAATGGGTCTAATGAGTGATGAGTAGAGGGGAACAATGACCTCTTTTTTACTGGATGAGAAACATTTTGTGATGAGGTGTGCCACGTAGAAGGATTTCCTGACTACTGTGGTGATGTGATTATCAAAGGAGAGACTATCAAAGGAGAGACTACTGTCCACCTGTGTCCCAAAGTCGCTTATCACACTTTCAGTGTTAAGTATACTACCGCCTATGTTGTAGTTCATGGGTACAGAGTTTTTAACCAAAGGGGATGACAATGCACTTTTTGGCATTGAGCTTGAGGCCATGGCTTTGACACCAGGCATCTGTCTCAGTGAGGCCCTTTTGTAAGATGTCCACATCGTTAGGAGTTTTGATTATGGCTCCTAGTTTGCAGTCATCTGTGAACTTCATTAGCCAAAGACCTTCTGTGTTAGCCTGTACTTCAGAGAAGTAGATACCAAACAGGAGAGGACCCAGGACTGAACCCTGTGGTACTCCACTTGTCACTGGTCTTAAGTCAGATTTGGAGTCAGCTACTTTCACAGTGTGGGTTCTGCCGGTGAGCCAGTTGGCAACCCATCTTGTGACATAGGGATTTATACCTAGTTTAGTGAGTTCATCTATAATTCCAGAGTGGGGGATGGTGTCGAAAGCCTTGGTAAGATCTAGATAGGCTGTGTGAATCACCTTACCCTCATCTACGGCTTTGGTGGCATGCTCTGCCTTTTACAAACCTGAACTGGGTGGGGTCCAGAGTTTGGAGATTACCAATGTCTTTGTTTATAAGTTCCATGATGATACGTTCTATGGCCTTGCAGTCCAGGTTCATCAGGCTGTAGTTGGGGCCGGTAGTTCCCGGGGTCTGTGGTGGCTCCCTCCTTGTGGAGCAGGATAACCATCGCTGTGCACCATTCAGCGGGCACAAAGTCTGAGGTGAGGCTATGATTGAACATGGTACTTAGGTGGGGTGCCAGTTCATTCTGTAGTTTGTGTAGAACGCAGTCTGGTCCCATGGATGCTGTGTTGTTGGCTTTGGAGAATGTGTTTTTTACCTGTGCAGCCATGATTACAGGAATGTTGTATTCTTCCGGTATAGAGATGGGATTTTTAGGGGGTGAGGGGGGGTAAAGTTAGCACTGAACCTATCTGCCAGGATGTTGGCAATATCAGTTGGAGCTTTATATTTAGTGCCATTGTGCTGTAACTCAGTGCAGATCTGAGTGTTGCCATTGACATAGCTATAGAATGCTTTGTGGTTGTCTTTAGAATCAGTGGTAATTTTGTTTTTGTAACTAGCTTTGGAGGATTTTATCAGGGATCACAGCTTCTTACTGAGGCTGACCAGGGAGCTCCTCCACTCATGGGATTTTGCTCTCTTTTGCAACAGTTTCTTCCTTCTGTTGTACAGTTTGTTTATGGCAGGGGACCACCAGATTGGCTTCCTTTTTTTGGAGGATAGCATCTTGGTTCTGTTTGGGATAGCACAATCCAAGCACTCGTGTAAGTGCTTATAAAGTGCAATTGTGCAGGATTCAGTAGTCGTAACTGTCTTGCCCATTTGCATGGGTGCCATGAAGTTCACCACTTCTGTCTTAAAAAGCATGAAGCTGGCTTTGGAGAAATTTTTTACTGTGGTTTCCTTAATGGGGGTGGGGGCAGGATGTGGATATCTAGGGTAATTAGCTTATGGTTGGATAGGACCAATGAGGCATTGACTTCAGGTGTGGAACACCGGTCACTCATGTTGGTAATGACTAGATCTAGGATATTGTTGCCCCTGGTGAGGGTGTGGATAAGTTGATCCAGGGCACTGGAGTTTATGAATTCCAGAAAGCGTTGAGTGAAGGAGTTGGTACATGAGTAGTTTTCCCAGTTAATGGTGGGGCAGTTGAAATCACCCATTATTAGGGTGTTTGGTTGAACCATAATATTTTTCAGTACATCAAGAAAAGAGGAAAGGAATCTACCCAAATATCAGAAAGGCAGTGTGTCTGTTGAATATAGTACATTTGCATAAGTCCTACTTACCTGTAACAGCAGATGTTTGTAGAACACACTGACTTACAGGCAGTGCCCACCCACCATTCCCTTTTTAGGATGTACATAGTTTGATGCTTGGGTTGGCCCACACATCAGCCCCTTTTTAGGAAGTACATAGTTTGGTGCTGGGGTTGGCCCAGCCACCACCCCCTTTTTAGCATGTACATAGTTTGGTGCTTGGGTTGGCCCAGCCACCATTCCCTTTTTAGCATGTACATAATTTGGTGCTTGCGATGGCCCACCCACCATTCCCTTTTTAGGAAGTACATAGTTTGGTGCTGGGGTTGGCCCAGCCACCATCCCCTTTTTAGCATGTACATAAGTTGGTGCTTGGGTTGGCCCAGCCACCATTCCCTTTTTAGCATGTACATAATTTGGTGCTTGCGTTGGCCCACCCACCATTCCCTTTTTATGAAGTACATAGTTTGGTGCTTGGGTTGGCCCAGCCACCATTCCCTTTTTAGCATGTACATAATTTGGTGCTGGGATTGGCCCAGCCACCATTCCCTTTTTAGCATGTACATAATTTGGTGCTTGGGTTGGCCCAGCCACCATTCCCTTTTTAGCATGTACATAATTTGGTGCTTGCGTTGACCCAGCCACCATTCCCTTTTTAGCATGTACATAATTTGGTGCTTGCATTGGCCCACCCACCATTCCCTTTTTAGGAAGTACATAGTTTGGTGCTTGGGTTGGCCCACCCACCATTCCCTTTTTAGCATGTACATAATTTGGTGCTGGGATTGGCTCAGCCACCATTCCCTTTTTAGCATGTACATAATTTGGTGCTTGCGTTGGCCCAGCCAACATTCCCTTTTTAGCATGTACATAATTTGGTACTTGCATTGGCCCACCCACCATTCCCTTTTTAGGAAGTACATAGTTTGGTGCTTGGGTTGGCCCACCCACCATTCCCTTTTTAGGATGTGCATAGTTTGGTGCTTGGGTTGGCATTGCTCTGTGGCCTATATTGTTGTGTGTGTTTTTTTTTGGTTTGGAACAGTAGGTGTTCACTCAGCGATTACAGAGTCTTACATAAAGAGAAACACAATCATAAGATACCAGAATCTGCAGGCAGAAATGAGGGCAATGTGGAAGAAGGATACTCAGACAGTTCCAATAGTAGTAAGAGCAACAGGTCTTATAAAAAAGAATTTACAGTTGCACTTAGATATGTTACTGACACATGTATGAATTGCAGAAGGAGTCATTACTGGGCACACTGAGGGTGCTGCAAAGATCACTTCTTGAAACAATACTAATTTCATGAACTTTAATCATACTTCAGTTTAGGAATGGGTCCATTCCCATCATGGTATTAGAAACCCAGAAGACTAGGAGAAATTAAAGAGGGATGAACTCATATGTATCTGTATCTCTAATTTGAATGCCTGTATGTTTGATTTATTTGTCATATATTATTTACGTTTATGTTAATTTGTCTTTGATATTAGCTACTCAAATTTTAAACTGTTACTTAATTGTCTAACTTTTATTATGTCTTCTAGTAATGTACTGGGCTCAGAACTGAAAAGGGTAAACAGACCAGCTCACCTACCTGTTAACAAACTGTAAAAAAAAAAAAAAAAATTAATTAGTAAATTCACATTGGGTTATACAGAAACCTGCTTATTGTCTTTTACAGCAGCTTGTGTAACTCAAGCAATTTTTTCCAGCATTGATCTTAATCAGAGGGCAGTCTTTAGGTGGAGTGGAATTATCTTTCTCACACACACACACACTTTCAGTCTGAGGAATTTGTAATCTTTTGTGTAGCTCTGAACTTGAAGAATGTTTATTTGAGTTTGATTACACAGGCAATTAAACATTTCCTAGACCTTAATCAAGTGTTTCCTGTTTCTTTTGTATGTTCGCTGATCAGGGCTTTGAACCAAATAAGAGCTGCAATCTTTTGTTGGACCAGTCACAGTTCTAGGTACATTGTTTTTCTGCGAAAGACTATAATCGACATTCATCCTTATTCTTTCCACTTTTTTTGTAACACAGGAACATTTTTGGATTAACTATCATAATAAAAGTTTTGTTTTCATTGTCTTTCCTGCAGAAACTCAGTAGGACATTTCTTACTATCACCTACTAGCGATGAGTCTAACGAAGCAGTTTAGACTTAAGACATCTACCCAGCAACAGCTATGGTGTTGAAGGTCTTACAGACTGTAATGGCATGTTCCTTTTCTAGAATTAAAGATAATCCAGATCCTCTGATTTCATTTTTAACTGTCTAGAACATTAGTTCCATTTGCGTCTTGCTCTCTGGATACCTAGAACTCAACATGCATTTCTTACATTCATAATAACTTTAAAAATCATGGAATACGTAACTTGAAAGATGTGGACCTCTGTGATATTACTTTATCAGGAACCCTACGCCTAGCAAAGAAAGATTTCAGCAATGTCACCCTGTGGCTAAAAAAACATATGTAGAAGGATCCAGAAAGCTTGATAAGTAGTCCAGAAAGCTTGTATCAGACCTGGTATCAAACCTGTGTCCTAGAGGGTGACAGGGCTAACACAAAACAGAGTGCAAAAGATTAGTTCAGATAAAATCACTTTAGCTAGCAGATCTAGGAGACACTATGTCTGATACCCTCCCCTGTGGGAGGAATAAAGACATCTTGCTGAAGTTTCAAGTTGTTAATTTGGTTAAGTAGTTAGATGGACAAGTGTTCTTGTTCCAGTACCATTACATTCAACAGGTCAGTTATTTAGAGCCCATGGGAGGAAAATCTGGGAGATGGAAAAACAAGGAGCCAATCCCTAAGCTTAATGGTTAGTCCCTTATTTGAATATTCCTGAAAGACCTGTGAGGATTTTCCAGCTTAGCAGCCTATGGAACATCATTCTTAGTTAAAAGGTTTTTATTTTTAATATAATAAACAACAGATGACAACACACCTTGTGCTGCCACTACAGAACTATATTTAAGAAAACATTGTTGCCTAAGTTTCATCAGGTCCATCTAATAGGGTGGTTTGCAGAGTGGTTTACAATTTGATCTTTGTAAATGCCTGCTTTTAATAGTCTATCACCAGACATTATTAACCTGTTTGTATCACATCTGATATGAGAGGCTGTGGCTACATTTGGGGGTTCATATTCCTTGAAGCAAATTATGAAAACTTTATTACAGAATTTTTTCCAGTCTGACTGGTTCTTATCAATGCTTGTATTGCATGTAATATGAGAGGCTCTGCCCAATTTTACATTATGAAAGACTAATCTTCTCTGCTTAGGCAAAAAGAATACAGTGCCTGCTTATAAGAGGCTCATATATATGACTAGCCCCCAGTCTTCTTCATGATTAAGATAGATATTTTTGGATATGCAGGAGTGGTAGTCACCTAGAACTATACTAGGTGACTGCCATTTTCTGAAAAATGCATGCATCCAGAGAAATATTTTAGTGTGGAAAGAAGTCACAGTGCTCAGTTTTACAGAGCTCATGGATGTGTACAAGTAGGAGGTTTAGGAGAAGTAGGAGGGAAAATGTCAGTGCAGTTTGAGACCTCAGAACCAGTTGTATAGGCTTTTTGTGCCCGTGAATTAAAAATCCACAAAGTGGTGAACTGCAGCTTACACAAAACCTTTAAGTAAAATAAGTATCTCAGATCTTCTTTGAGCATCGGCAAACTGAGCCTACGGTATAAAGAATACAGCAATGTAGATTGGAGTCCTAGGATAAAAATGTTCACTGTACTGCGAATTACAGGTTTATGTTAAATGCAGGCCAGGAGGCTAGACATCTATACCTGATTGCTGTGGGAAGAATTCCCTGGTCTGTGTGTGGTTCTATAGTATTCCAGTCTGGGGTCTTCACTATCAGTCCTCTTCCTGGGTTTAGCAATTAGTGTGGGCTCTTCTGTACATATTCTTCCTCTTTTCAGGTTCCAGGTGTTGAAGTCAATGCAAAAGAGGGATAGATAGTTCTGTGCTTGGCAAGATAAAGGTCTGGAAACTGGGAGGGATCAGGTGGAAGGGCAGTTAACCAATCTCCTGAAAGAGGGTGTTTGTGCCATAGGGCCAAGGGTAGGATTAGATGATGTAAGAGGCTAATATAATCAGTATAGGTGTAGGCTGTCACTCAAACCAGAAGGCTAGTGTTTGGCTCCCTTTTTCTCACTCCTGACAACAAAAGTTAAGCCTGAGTCCCAAATCAGTAGTTGAAAACATTTTCAAATACCTGAAAATTGCTGTTTACGTTTGTACACATCACAATGAAAAAAAGCATTTTAAAACTGCTGACATCTACTGTTTATGTATGTATACATCTTGAGATCACAAAAAGAAAAGAAAAAAGAAAAAGCAAAAAGAAACAGAATGGCTTGTTTCCCATATTACTAGTTCACCAGACAAACTGTACCAAGGCAGAGCCATTGATTTACAGATCCAATTTCTTCTCTGGCTTTTTCATATTAAGAGCAACAATTAGAGTTAACTACCAGTTAATGTCCAAGTCCTGGGTTAAACAGTACAGTTATTTTAAGCTGTATGATTTATGGTTTAGATTCCTAAGTGCAAGCACACTTTTGATGGAAATGCTTGAGTTTAGACCAGGGTGGTGGTGGGTGTCCAGCCTGATCTGCCAGCTTAACTCCATTTTTGTCAAAGATGACATTTTTGATTCTTTCGAGTGGACCCATAGTGAACTTGTCAATGATATGGAAGCAGAAACTTCCATGGTCTGGGAAATCATGGCAGTGCTTGGCTAGTTGTTTTTTGAGTATCTGGAGTCTAATATCAGACAGGTGATGTAGCACCCTGATTTTGAACTTATTCACAGTTTTCCCTACACAGAAAAAAAAAAAACACAGCCATTAAACTGTGCACGATATATCTCAAGAGCAGTGATGCAATTACCAGAGCAAGTGCTGTTAATTTATTTCTTGACTACTGGGCAAAAGAAATAGTCCTTATTGCTCAAGTAGCTGCAGTAAGTGCAAAAAGGGGGCCCACAGAGGTAAGTTCATCTGATGTTCTCCACTGGTTTGAATTCGCACTCTACCCAGTCCCTAGTGTTCTTGGTTCTATTGAAAACAAAACATGGATGGGGTCCTAGGAGTCTTTCCAGTTGCTTATTGTGTGTAATCACAACCCACTTGTCATCATGATCTTTCTGATTGTTTTGTAATCTACTGTAAAAGCAATAGCCATGCTTTTTTTCATCCTCCTGTTGGTCCTGGTGTTGCTTTCTGTTGATCCCTAGGAGTCTCTGGGAAGGACAGTCATAATTAGGTCTTCTCCCTCCTTTAAAGTTTTGATGGGGTTGAGGATGGAATTCAGTAATGTATTGCTGTACCCCTTATCCAGAAAGTCTTGGTTTAGGCTGATTAGATTTGTGATGAAATCTTTAAGCTCTTTGGAGACGTGTAATTCTTATCCCCTGAGATTTGATAGTTTCTCTTCATGATCTGGGGATATGTGCATTTTCATGTGCAGCAGCATATTAACCCTGGTTGTTTTTCTGAACAGGTTATTGGAGAGGCATTTGTTTTCAGTGTCCGTAGATATGGTTACATCTAAATAGCTGACTGAGGACTTGCTATGAGAAGCTGTAAATCTCAGGAAGCTAGTGGAATTATTGATATGGTTGTAAAGGTCATTCAGTGTGGCTTCCTCTCCCTCTCAGATGATAAAAATGTCATCAATGAATGGAGACAGCATTTCATTGATGCAAAATATGGGCATTGGTACACTGCATCCTCCTCCCAGTTTCCAATAGCCACATTGGCCAGGCTTGGGACCATGGCTGTTCCCATGCCTATTCCAATATTTTACTTCTAAAATCTATTGTTAAACATGGAGTAGTTGTTCCTAGGGGTTGGAGCTAATAACCTTCCTAGAACTTCTGTTCTCCTGGTAATACATTCATGTCCTTTTCATATGCATCTGTTACAGCTTGAACATAGTAGCTGTGTGGAAGCATTGTATAAAGTGCTTCCATATCTGTTGGGGCCAGGATTGTGGACTCACTGACTGGAAAATATCTACTTTTAACCAGAAAATCCAGAGAGTCTAAAAGGCTAAGAGGATTATACTCCTGTATTCCATTAGTGGCACAGACACTGGAGGGATTAGGGAGGGAGGGTAAGACTTAATATCTGGTACCACCTTGCCCATTCTGGGAAAGAAGGGCAGCTAAGTTCACTGCACTGGCAGCACCTGATGGAGTGTAGGTGCATTACCCATAGCAAATATCCTGAAGGGCTCGCACTGGATAGCAGTGTGCTGCTTAGCTGAGAGATTGCCCATGTTAGATGTCACAGCACCTGTGGAACATGCAAGCTGCTGAGGGGATGACGCTAGTACAGTCTGCAGGATGTGCAGAGTGTTCCACTCCCTATCACCTGACTTTCACCTCCACTGGATAACAAACAAATGATCCTGAGTTTTCTCACAATGATGGAGGAATAAATGGGTCAACTGAATTCAGTAGGAGTGAGCCATGAGCATGATCCTGCAGACCAACAAGAAAAAAAAAGATTTCAGCAGTGTAACAATGCTATTACTTAGGATCTCATGTAGTTAAGCAACTTCGGGAAATTTGGAATAATAGTCGACACACAAAATGTAATGGGTGTCTTTATACTGAAATAGTCATTACATGAAGATTCAATATTTCATGTATTAGCATTTCCTTCTTTTGATCTTGATTCCTGAACGTATTACATACTTCACATTTCTGCACTATTTGTTCAAACTATACAGACATCTTATGGCAATAAAGTGCACTGCTGTTGTTCTTTATACTTATTCATCCGGACACACATGCTATTGTGGAGGCACAATGGTTGTCACTGTTGACTAACAAACTTTGTTCAAAGAATAGCTCATCTCAGTATGGAAAGTAAAATAAATGTTTGGATGTAAGGATTTAGCAGACTAAACATGCATTATTATATCATGTAATAACTGTTCTTTTCAGTGTTCTCTTATACAAGCTCTGTGTTCTTCTAACTGAGAAACAATTCACAAGACTTCTAGATCTTTTTCTTTTTTTTTATTTTTACTGCAATTAAGTTTCAACAATAAAAAGAGATTACAAATATATTATAGTTGACTAAAATCCAAATAACATTTAGGAATCTTACGTAAAGTAAGATCAATAGAAATCTGACTTAACAAGAAATATTGCAATAGTAAATATTAACAACATGGAAGTTTAGAAAAAAAAGGCCGTCTTTGTACTTTGGGTACTATAGTTCAGAGGTTGCTCTTTTTTTAGATCTTTTTCAAATAAATCTTTACATTCTTGCAGGAATGTTCTGTTCAAGGAATCAGATACAAGCATTATCTTACCTGTTATATGCTGAATTTGCAGAAATCCTTTGAAATCTGAATGGTACTTTGTGCAGAAATTTCGTAAATAAGCTTTTAAGTGGGTTATGATCTTGCTCTACAAGTATGCTTTTAGTATAGATACAGTCATGATAATTTTGACAATTAAACTATGGCCAGAATCTTCTTTTGTTTCTGAGAATACTATATCTGAGTATCATTAAAACCTCTGACCCAAAGCTGTTTTTTCCTTCTCAGAAGTTCTGTACCAAGTCCTTGTACATTAGCAATTAAATGCAGAGTAATATATTGTGATGCGTCATAAAATTTCAAGGTATGTACCTTAGTTTGCTTAACAATAACTCTCAAACCTTGTACATGTTTTAATTTCTGCTTATTTCTACCTCTGCAAGAAGAATGCTTCTTGGAGCATGCATTAAGTGGTGTTGCCTCAGGAAAAAAATCTTAGATATGCTACTCTTCTTATAGCTAATCCAAAGTAAACAAATCAGAATATCTCTGTTGGGTATCACCCGTAACTTGAGGTACACATTCAGCACTTTAAGAATTATGTTTTTTATCTTTCAAAGCTGTACTAATAATGGTAATTATGCTACTGCATCTGTCAACCACATCACTACTCTTATTTGTAACTAGAACAACAGGCTAACCATTAAGGAGCATGCAGGTAATCATCACAGGATACTGCACAATTGTTCATGTTGCCTCTGCAGCAATTTCACATATTTTTGACTTGGTGCCTCTGCGTTATCAGATTTATAGCTCTTACGACCATCTTTCTTTTGCTGCTAGTGAAATGCTCTATAACTGTGCTACATGAATCCTTTTGATCAAACCAGTATTCTCAGAAGTATTGTAACCCATCTGCTTTAAGTGTTTTTCTCCAAGAATGCTTGGAACATGTATTTGTATTTTCTGCAGTTATGTACACAGTCCTGGCAAATCAGTCTCACAGACTTCAGTTTGTAACACGACTATATTAAGTGAGTGCAGAGAGACTTGTGCATTTTATTAGATGCGGTACCTTAAGCATAGTATCAAGTTAAAATGCTTATCCTTTCTGACCATAAATAAATTCTGCTAATGCTTATAGTATGTACTCCATTTACTGCCAACAAACAATTTTGCTTTATTGTGTTTCTTTATTCCAGTGCATGCCAATCTTTCTGAATTACTTGATTCTGACTTTTATACTTCTTTGCAAAATGGTTATGACCCCCTCATAGCCCACCCAATCAATAAACAGCTCTGCAATTTTACATTGTTATATCTGTAGCCTCATTGATTGCAGATGGAGAGATGTCTGACTGCTCATTTGTTATCAGGTCTATTTTTAAGACATGAGATTACAAGAGCTTTTGTTGTTTTTTTATTTAATTTAGCAGAACAGGACTTTGTTATTCTCTAATTTATGCTCATGGCCTTTATTTTGCATACTTCCATTTTTTAGCCATGTTTTTTTTAAGCCACAAGCTTGAAAACTCACTTGCTCTGCATAATACATATCAAGCTGTTTATCAAAAGTCACAAAGCTTCCTTTAATAGTTGGTCCCTGCGTGGTAATTTTTGATTCCACACAAGTCCATGTTATATCAGTGAACTATACAATCACCAACCTCAAAGTCTTGTATTCTGTGTCTTATTGCAGGTACATAACCATATATTGACTCATGAAACCCAAGATGTCTACTGAAAAATGCGTGGCTTACATATTGCAGACTCTTCTTTAGCTCAAATTAAACACAGATCTTACATTTTAAGGTATTAATCTGGCCGTTCTCCTTTAAAAGTCTTAAATATCTGCGGTTGGCTCTGTAACAAAGAGAGAGAGAGAGAGAGAGAGAGATGAAGGCCTTACTACAACCCACTTGATTTGGGTTTGATTACACGCCCAGAAGCAGGAGAAGCTGACATAAGGAGGGATATGATGAAACAATAAGCCTGCTCACCTCTTTCGGGCAAGGAGGGGGGAGAGGAATGTGTTAGGGAATGGGGAGTTTCACTACTGTCTAGCTGAAACTGGGAGTACAACAAACTGGCCCCTGCAAGGCACGTGGGTAGGGATTAGTAGTGTGTATATGACCACATAGGTACAATGTCACCTTTATAATGGTCCACAGTACTCCAAAATGCAATTATGTGTAAGCTGGCATGTTCTAGAGGTAGGAACTTCATAAACCTGCTTTAACCATCTGCCTACAGAATGACTGCCTCCTATCTGTTCACTCCATTCTCCCAGTCGTAGGGCACCAAAGCCTGCAAATCTGAGAGGCTTATTCGTCTTGGAGAGACAGCACCTACCTACTGAAGGGTCACATCAGAGTATACCCCAAAAAGAGTGCCATGGGGAAGAGGGTGCAGTTATGGGACAGGGAAAGTCAGCAATGGTTGAATAATGAGCCAGGATAATCAAGCAAAATAGGGTTATGGGTTAGCCAAAACCAGCAAAAAAAACACAAACAACAAACTAACTAAATAAATATGTTAAATACCTTAGCTGCTTCCTTGTGTGTAACATAAAGGAATACTGCACTGGATTTTCTCCATCTTTATGATAAGTCCAGTCACAATATAATACAGTTCAGCAGCCCAAATCTTTCAATCCAGAGTTTTCAGATAAGTCTCTAGGTAGTGTTAAAGAAATTGATGTTTGCAGTCTAAACATTTTGAGCCGGGTTGGGGGTTGCTATAACAGTAAAGGTATTTACCTCACAGACATAAGATACAGGGTTTGATTCTCACCTTTAAAAGGAAAATTGGCTAGGCTTAAAATGGCCAACAAGGGCAGCTAGCCTAGAACTTACCTATGAACCTAAACATCAGATAAATTATGTTGAAGGAGTGGTAGCTCCCTGAAAGAGAAAAACAAATCACTTTTGTCTAAGCAATATTTATGACTAAATTAGTCAGAATTAGAGTTGAATTTGCTTTAAATTGTGAAAATGTGAAAATAGAATTAGAATTGTGACCTTTATCATTGAAAACACAAAAAGGAGACTGGCCTGTTATTGCAGTTTAATTTGATGCTGTGGAGACAGCCATAGGAGGAATTTGCAAACTGCAGAAAGTACCTTCAACAGAACAAAGCTGAGGTCAAAATTAAAATGCAGCAACGGGTGTGAAATTACACTTAATTTTCATACCATGTTCTTTTGTATTTAACATTTTGTAGTGCATGTTCACTGAAAAGCATACACATAGATGAAATGTGCAAGTAAACAGCATTAGACATGGTGTGCATTCAACAAGAACCTTTATGCACCTCCCAAGGAAACATGTCACTGACACACTGTTCTCACTGTTAGTAGCTCCACTTAGTCCCAACAACCGGGTAATATTGTATATTACACATGGATTTCTGTATGTAGCATATATTAACAAAACCACAAAGAACAAACTCCTAGAACAGAAGCCAAACCAGCAAAGAAAGCATTTCAAATATGTGCCAGAAAAGTATGCATTTAACAGTGCATATACCAAAATATTAAGAAGATGTATACATCTAGATCCTTTCTGGATGAAGGCTGCTATTGGTGTTACCCCTGGGCCTGCCACTCATAAGGCTGTTGGAGATGGTGCCACTGCTGGTTATCATAATGCTGTTTCACCTATTTCCCATCCTCGTGGGTGCTTATCTTCCTTACAAATGTATCACCGAATCCTCCCATGTATCAGTTTTAATAAATAGTGCATGCTGTAATACACAGCTTTAAATATCCTATGGCTTTCATACAGGAGGTGGCAAATCATGTGATGCACTTCCTAGAAGCAGTATGAGGAAAGAGCTTATGAAGCCTAATAGCCCATCCATAGATCTGTGGGTTAATGGGGCATTCTGACTGACATCCAGAAATTACATGATATGACAAGTGATGAAATACAGTTCCATAGCTCTCTCACTGTTATATAGATATATTTTCAAGAGTTTATTGTTTAGAAGTATAATTTCCAGTTAGAAAAATGGTCCACTTACAACTACCAGGAATTCTTTTACAGCAAGGCAACTTAGCAGAAAGTGAATGCCTTGGATCTAGAAATTCAATCTGTTCACCATAAGTAGAATAGCCACAAAGTCCGAAAAGTTACTATGTATCACAATTTTGCATGCCACTGGGGTAAGAGCTTTGAAGGAACTCAGTTTTGCCATTATAAAAAAAAGAGAGAGAAAATTGCAGCGGACTGACAGACATTCAGGAATTACTGTGACCATAAAACTTCCCATGTTTTGGCATTCATTCTTTATAATTGCAGAAGGTCATGTACAAACTATTGATACATATGTTACTGAACTAAGTAGTCAAGCCAAAGTTTGAGAATTTGGTGAGCTACATGATTTGCTAATATCTTGTGGTATAAGAAATGATTAGATAAGGGGAAGACTGTTAAGAGAAGCAGATTTGACCTAATCAAAATATATGAATGCGTAAATAGCAAGTGAAAAAATCATGGCCAAAAGAATTAACCGAGAACAATTAAATTGTGCAAGATAAAATGTAAGCAAAATAAAAGAGAAAGAAATTAATTGTGAATTCATTGTTACTGTAATGGTGATGAGATAAAAAGCCTTGAGGTGCATAGAACATACGGTGCAGTTGAAATTCAAGTCTAATATACATAAGATCAATCAGTGTTGCAGAAGTTTTTGGTAAAAATAATTATTCATAAGATTATAAAAGGAAACAAATTACTGATAAAAAGTATTAGCATACTGTTGAGCAGATATATGAAAATGAGTTTTTTACTGGTACTTTTAAAGTGAAATAAGTTGGTACATTAAAACTTGAAAGCACATTCTAAACAGTGGTGAAAGTGCAAAACAAATCACTGTCAAGAAGTGCTGACACTTAATAAAACAAATGTTGAATTTAAACCAGATACAGTGAAGAGTGTAATATTTTGTCCAAATATACTTTGAAGTGCTAGGCTAAAACACATACCCAGGGATTCATGAACAGTCCGTGCAAGAACAGTCTATACTTGCACGAACTATTCCGTGTAGGAATACAGCAGCAGCACTCCCTACATATTAATGAGGGCTCGCTGCTGTATTCCTACACCTACACGATCCGTGTACGAGTGCAGGGGGCATGTGTAAGTCCTGCACAGACACTTGAACACACCCCCCTGCACTATAAAAGTTCCGTATGGCACTTTCAATCAAGGAAGTAGCATAATATTAGAGCCTGGCTCTAATATTATGCATTATTTCAGTGTCTGCGGACACTGAAATGTAAAACTAACATGTCTGTGGACACTGAAATAAGAAAAAAACAATAAAAGCACACAATCCCTAAGAAGTAGCCCACACAGTACATGACTGTCCCCAAAATGGCCAGATCTCTGCTCCACATGTCTGCAACCTGCTGATAAATGTATGTAATAATTTAATATTTATTTTTATTTTTTTACAATAAAAAAGAAATTTTAAGTACAGTGCAGCGGGTTTGTGTGCCACCGCGCTTTGCTCAGCCCAGCTTAAATGCTGTTTGAGAGTGAAATAGAATTCTGAAGGAGAAATCCTTGTTGCTGATGTAGTGTAGTGGTTAGAGCACTGGTTTAACATGCAAGCCATGTCCGGTTTGAATCCCAGCTGTGGCTAATATATTTTGTGTGTGCAAGCAGCTGTAAATTATTTTTTATGAATTGGAATGATATTTGTAATGCCTCACGTATGGTAGTGTATGGCTGGGAAAATGCATAGGGAAATGTAAAAAATGTTTTATATATATATATTTTTTAAATAATTGTTTGCGGCCAGTTAAGCCTGCCGCAGCTCTGCTGAAACAAGCTAAGGATTGCTTAAGCATAAAAATATAAGCAATCCTTAGCAACTGTAAGCTTTGCTTAGCTGGTTTAAGCCTTGCTAAGCGTATTTGCGCGGAGCTAAGGATAGCTTAGCATATATAAAAACTGGCCAATCACGGAAAAGTGTAGGAAAATGGCCTTATTTAAACTGCACAGGCAGGAATACAGCCATATCTCTTCGAGTCTGATCAGGGCAGCAACAATGCCAGGTGTAGGAGAGGTTGTTTGCTTTCAGGCACAATGATGGGGCATCCAGAAGTCCAGGGTCATGATTGGACTCCTTATCAAAGACCATGAAGCTAGACCACTGCAGGGCCAGTACCAGGGCTCCCAGTACAAAACGGAGGCCTGGGACTGTAGCATACCCCGAACTGGTGAGTAGGTGCATTATCACTGTGATGACCTAAAGCATAGGAGGGGTGAGTTCTTGGCCCAGTGGATCCAAGAGGCACGAGCGGAGGACGTCCCAGAAGTTTGTAAGTATCCAGTCTCTGTATTTGTAAATAATTATTTAAAAATTGTATATGTTACTGTACAGGTGTGCTTAATGTGTGTTCTTTCCCCATACAGCTGCCGATGAGAGGGCTGTGAACATTGATGCCCATGCACAGTGCTTGGTCTGATTGCGCCGAGAGTTTGGTGAGTACAGAAATATTTGTAATATATGCTGTAGTAAATTAGAAATAGTAAAGGTAGTAATGTCTGTATATATAATTGTGCTCTAACTGTACTGAATAAATGCATGTGTCAAGTAGCCAGTGTTAGAACCTAGTAGTGTCAGCTGCTGTGTAATACAGAGTTTTGTAGCAAACAAGGTACAACTGAGGACAGGAAGAGTAGGATATGTATTAGGCTGTCTGAAAGTACCTGCTAAGAAACTGCTGTGTCAGGGCTACTGTATCAGTTACAAATAAGAAGCAGACCTCCTGTGCAGATCATGCAGTAATACTAACTGGATTTCTGAGTTATGACAAAAATAATAAAGCTGACTACCACAAACTGTTGTCTTTCATTTGTCTTGTATCTGAAAAGTACTATTGTGAAGCTGCTGCAGCGTGCAGTAACTGAGGTGAAGTGATGTAGCACTGTTCGTCTGCATAGTTCAGAATTTGGATCTGAAATAACTGACAAAATGCAAAAGTAAATATTTCCTTCAGTAATCTATTGTACTGTGTTCATGCAAACATTGCCTTGTGTTAACCTAGGCATATCAGCTGTATGTTGTCCTGAATGTACAGGAAAGTGTGAGACACTAAGAGGTGTAGACTGCAAAAGTAGAGTGTGTTGTTGACTTGATTCTAAATTGAAGTCTGTTTTATTAAAATGCCCAAATGTCTAGTTTTAATAATCTACTCATATTGTGTAAACAGTAACATCAACAGTTTCTTGTTCTGATTTTTGTTGTAGGTATTATGGAAAACAAATAATACATTTGATAAAAAAGTAGTGTGTGTAGAAAAGTATGTACTAGACAGAAATAACCCAAGTAACAGACTCAACTTCCCCAGTAACTCAGTCAGATAAGGACTAGGTTTATAGTTTCCTTTTGCACACACACACACCATGGTTCAAATCCAGGGACTGCTATTAACATGTCTTTCTAGTTCTACTAGAAAAAGTTCTATTCTGCAAACTTGAATATTGGTAGAAACACAAACCTATTGTGACCAGATATTTCCCCCACAGGTAAAGACATATTTGCAGAAGCAGTATGATGGGTATATGCATAAAATGTGCACAAATGGTCTGTTGAGCAGCCCCAGTCCTACAAATAGAAACAGGCTAGCCATCTACACTATGCAGTCTGGCCAATGCAACCATCTCAAGTGTCACGCTGTCATGAATGGTTTCCCCTGTTGCCAAGAAAGCTGCATCCAGATAACATCACAGTACAAGTATACCAAAAGCACACTTACAGAACAGCAGGACAGGGAACACATTGTTACTTGTACCAGTAAGTATGACAGGTATGAGTCCCCCATACTTATGTACATAGAGTTGTCATACCTTACCCCAAAGTACTCCAGGTGCACATATGTACAGGTGTGTATGTGACGTAGTAGTTGCATGGCCCAGGTATAGGTTAAGGGAGGCAGAACTGTAGAGTATTGAACAGTATTGTATTGAGAAGTATCACTGAATGCAGTTGTTAATGGAATTATTTTTTCTTCCCCCACCACTCATCTGCTCCAATAATTGCACAAAATGTAATATGGGTATGTTGTTAGCAAAACGTATGGTTGGGACCTTTGTTTCATTTTGGTTATTATATTTGAAAGTGTGTGCATAGTAACATACCTTGTTGAATAACCATTGTTGTTGGCCTGTTGCCATAAATATAACCAGCAGGCTGTTGCAATCCTGACTGCCATTCCATTTCTGCATGTGCTCTGTTTGCCATGCCACTGTTAAAATTCCATTGTTCTGGGACAATTAGAACACCCATGCATGCTGTGTTAACTAATGTTTAAATGCTTTTTTCACGACTAACCAGTACACCTTGTTAATTCTCACTCCATAGCACGTTTGGGAAGGCCGATCCCGGTGGATCCGCCTCTTCCACCCCACCTGACTGAGACACCGGGTCCCAGCATGTCTGGGACCCAATTCGGTCCTCCCTCATCTGCTGGTCCTGCACCACCTTCGGGTGGAACTGCTGCAGGGGACAGGGCTCATCCTCCCCCTGCACACTGGTGCAGTGAGGATCTTGTCACCCAGCAAGAGGTCTGCGGCATGGTGCACACTGTCCTTCAGTTGGAGCTGGAAGAATGACTGTACCAGGTGGAAGGCAGACAGGTGCAGCTTGAGGGGCAGCTGGTGTCTCCTGCTCAGCCCCCAGCACAGCCATCTTTGGGGCCATGAAGTAGTATTGGTGACTGCCATTGGGTGGAGACATCAGTCCCACTACTACCATCTAGGGGGCTCATGAGCATCCAATTCCCAACCACCATCCCCATCCAGGGTATCTCCCCCCCATGTGTCACACACTGCCCCTGTCTGCTGTCTTGTGTGTCTGCAAATGCAACCTCTCCTACCAAATGTTCCTACCCACACTTACCTACACTCCTTCTCAAACATCCCACTCTCACCTTAAAAAAAGGGCATCTGTCCCCCAAAAAATTGCATCCCATACATAGCTCTGCATTTTGCCCAGAGTCACAGTCCCCTTATTCAATCTACCCACTAATTATCATCATTTTGTGTCACCCACACCCCTCCCTGTGGGGTGTGAGGCTCTAAATTCCAAATTGCCCACAGTCATATCAGCTTTTGCTGTCGAAGAAATGCAGAGATATGGTCCTTTCCTACACCTGTCCTGCACATCTCTAGCTGCCTCTCATCTTGTTTTATCCCCTGTTTGCCCCCATTTCACCACTTTCCTGTTTCCCTTTTTTCTTTATTTAAAATTAACGTGGGTTTAAGTGGACATAAGTGGACCTAAGCGAAGCCAAGCAGACGTAAGTATCACTTAGCTTCACTTAGCTCCACCCAAACCCACGCAAACCCACTTACAACTGCTTAAAAGTGCCTTAATCACTCTGTATCCAACAGTCCTTGTTCTGCCCAGCAACAAAATAATCAGCCCTTGCATGTCTTGAACCTAGGACCCTACACACCATAGCCACTGCAATCTACCACTAAGCCATCCAAGCTGTAGATATGTGTGATGTTTTTCAAACATGTCATTCAGTAGAGCCATTCAACAGTAGGGAAAAGACTCTGTAGAATTAGTCAAGTTTTGTATATATATGTATACAAATGTATATGTGTATGGAGATGCATATACATATGGACAAATAAATACATAATATATGTAGAGATATACATACGAAATATAAACATTTAAAAATACATGTATAGATAGAAAAGTAACTCAATACATACAGGTATATCTATGTACATAAAAAATATATATATATATAATGTGTGTGTGTGTGTTTACATATGTATTGGTGTTGCACATCAGATCCATACCCCAAACCTCTTACATAACAAATCTGTCCAAAAGATGTCAAAAAAGTGGGTCAAGGGGACCAAAATAGGGACATCTTTGAAATATTGCCCTTATCCCTCTGTCCCCAGCTGCAACTGTTCTGCCTTTCAACAAAATGATCACTCCTGCCAAGCCTTGAACCTTGGTCCCTGTACACTATTGCAGTGAAAAGTGTCTGCACACACGGCAGGTGCAGGGCCAAACCAAGTCAGAATTCAGAACGTAAATGGCCAGCACCAAGATGTACTAAGCACAACAAAACAAAAATAAATGTAAGATATTTATTGGTCCCAAACCAGTTTCGGCAAACCTGCTTTCCTCAGTGGGATGTGTAACAAAGCCCATATAATCATATAATTTATATAGAAAAATCCCTGCAATGAAATGTCAGCCTCATATGTTAAGTCATTTCATATAACAATTATTAACATATTTATCAAAAAAGTAAACAGATAATAGTAAATGCCATCATATTGTACAATAAAAGTCCTTATGCTTATTACATCTTGGTGCTGGCTGTTTACGTTCCGAACCCTGTACACTATAGTCAAAGAAATATACCACTACACCATGTGAGCTCTACAAAATGCTAATGCTTTCCCAAACATAACAGTCAGCAGAGTCATTCAACAGTAGGGAAAATATTCTGTATAATCAGGTTTTCTATATATACATGTATTTATGTATGGTGATGTATATATGTGGAAAAATATATACAAAATATATCTATAGAGATATACATGTACAGTATATGCATACACATATATATAGAAAAGTATATAAATACACACACACACACACATATATATTTATATATATATATATATATATATATATATATATATATATATATATATATATATATATACATACACATATGTATACATAAATATACCTAAATATGTAATAGCTACAAACAAATGCAATCTGAGAGTCATGCTGCTCCACACTAGAAGTTCAAATCTCAAAAGGCAGTCACTTAAAGCACTCCTTATTCACAAAGGATGTGCACACGTCCACACTGGCAGCCCAACCTAATGCATCACAGATACTGCAGGTGTAGCTAACATATAGGTTAAGACAGCAGTTCAAGTTGTAGCCTGCTATAGGTCCCCAACCATGTCCCAAGTCAAACCCCACATTCCTAAGCTTCCTGGAGAATATTACTGTCCAACCTAACACTATCATACTGGTTGACCTCAACTACCCATCTATTAACTGTGAAAGCTACCCATGTATCAATGCACTTGCCCAATGTTACCTGGAATACATCCATTCCAATGGCCTGGACCAGCTCATTTCCACACCTAATACAGGTAACAACATCATTGACCTAGTTAGTACTAACATGGGCGACTGTTGCTGTATACCAGTAGTCATCTCCACCATGGTTAGATCTGACCACAATGTTATCACCTTAGAAATCCACATCCCTCCCACCCCCCTGCAAAGATAATCACCATGAAAAACCTTTCCAAAGCTAACTTTGTCCTCCAGAGGTGGCTAACTTCATGGCACCCATGCAAATGGAGACTAGTTGCATGACCTCCAAACACACACCAATGCAGTACGAACACATACAGAAATGCATAGATTCCACCATACACAATAGAAACAAGATGCTCCCCTCCAGAAAAGGGAAGCCAGTCTGGTGGTCCCATGCCCAAAAAAACTCTACAACAGAAGGAGGAAACTGATATGGAATAAGGTGAAGTCCCAAGACTGGAAACCCCCCCTTGTCAGCCTCAACAAAAAGATGAGATTCCTCATGAAATCCTCTAAAGCTAGCTGTGAAAACAGAATTGCAGTACACAGTAAAGACATCCACAAGACCTCCTATTGTTATGTAAAGATTCTCCACGGCAATGCCAACATGTACTCCGAGCTACTGCACAATTGTAAATTCTATACTGAGGCAAAATATATTGCCAATATACAGGCACACAGATTCAGTGGCAACTTTACCCCTCTCCCCACCCACAAAGGACCAGTCATAATACCAGTACATTGCCAGGCACCCAGTAGTACTGCTGCTTTGGTTAACGCACCACTGTCCAGAGTCTCTTGGTTGTCCTCCAAGTTTATTTTTTTTTCACATGTGAATGATAACCAGTACTTAGCTCTGCTAAGCATATTTGCACACTGGTAAGCCTACACAGTTTAAGTGCCTATCGGTTTAACAGTGTCTTAGCGCTGCTTAGCACCATGCAAACCCACACAAACCTGCTTACAACTGCTTAAAAGTGCCTTAATCACTCTGTATCCAGCAACCCTTCTTCTGACCAGCAACAAAATAATCAGCCATTCTCAGTCTTGAGCCCAGGATTCTATATACCATAGCCACAGCAACTTACCACTAGGCCATCATAGCTGTGAGATGTTAGGATTTTTTTCTACAACATATCATGCAGTACAGTCAGTTTACAATTGGAAAGACACACTGAGCAATCAGGAATGATTGTTATCTACAAATATATACATGAAAACAATATTTACCTATATAGAGAGATAGATCTGTGTGGAGATACGTATGTATGTATAACAATATACAGATATATTACCAAGAAATACTGATGTGTATATGTATGAGAGAACCCATGACACTCACACCTACCCCCCCCAGTCCAAATAATAAGTGAACAGTACTCTGCTACAAAGCCGTGATAAGGCCATACACAATGGCCAGACATATACAGTGACCTCTTAGCAACACAACTACAATGAGTGAAGATAGTAAACAAAAATACAAACAGGCAGTAAGTCACACAAGTTCATTTTACTCTGATGTCTTTGACAAAGCCTTCAAGGAGTAACACATTACAAGAAATACTTGCCTTAATTAGAAGAAGCAATTAACACATAAATACATTTAAATACACAATCCTCAGTCAACCCCCTAGGGGGTAAAGTATCACATTTAAAAACATACATTGAATCTGTTCATAACAATTGTTCTTTTATGACTGTATGACCAAACTGAGAAACAGACTTTTTCCAAAGCAGTACCTTGTAACCCACTATACTTAATTACATATATATACACTACACATTCAACCCCCTAGGGGATAAAGTATCACATTTAAGAATTTAAACTGATTCTGTACATAATTCTTCTTTCAGGACTACTACCCCTTTGGTGGGAATTATTGAAATGTACAGCTGTAGAACTGTTTTCTTCCTCATCAGTAATACCTGTCACATGTTTAAATAGCCTAGTTTTGAAACACTTGCTACTCTCCCCCACATAAAATATGTTACAAGGGCATCTAAGAGCATTCTCCATACACCAATCTCTTGAATGTACAGTCCCACATGTTGCCCACCCTTTCCTCTCAGCAGGAATGACAGAACATAATAATGGTAGACCCTACCTATCAACCTCCTTCTGTATAGCATCTCTACCAAGCCTGACATAATTTGGGACTGAGGCCCAAAAACATGGCCATACTTAAAATATTGTTGTTATACACTGAGAAAATTGCTGGTGTTACAGGGTTTATTGTAACATAACTTTTCTGAGGGATATAATGTCTGAGACACAAATGGATGTTGGCATGTACTGATTGCAATTACCAGAGTATGCTACTGATTTGCCAAGAACAACACCTGTCTGGGGAACAGACCAAACATAACAGGCAAACCTCTGGCCATTATGTGGATAGCCCTACAGTTGAGACCTATGCAGACACAGAACTTTGTCAGACTGAAGCCCATGCAGACGTAGCATGTTCAAACAAACCCTGTTAAACAAGCAGTATTCAAAACATATAACAACAATACTCACATTCTGCCCCTAGGCCTTGAATCTTCTCCACCATTTAGTTGGCGAGTCTCTACAGGTCTTGTTCTAAGAGGTATTACCTCACACACCTGCAGGGTCTCTTCCTCACAGGTAAGGGAAAGGGCCAACGTCCCCACATGGAGTACTCAATTATAGGAGTGTGTTGCCATGACATTGGCTATTGGAATAACTACACAGCTGCTCTGCATGCAATCAGCAACTGGGGAACACCAGTTGGTGCTCAGGCCATCACATGGTCATGATCATTACCTACAAAAGACAAGATGCCATCTATTCAAACCACCTCTTTCATAGACAGTCCATCAGTGCAAAGCTGAAGTAGTGTGAGAAAAAAGAAAAAGAAAGGGTATATCTGTGAAATATCCAGAAAAAAAGCTATGTGGAACAAGTAAGGATGTAATTGAATGCAGTAGGTGGTCTGTAATAATGGAAAATAGGGGTTTGAAAGCATATGCCTCAACAAGACTAACTGTACTGATGTACTGCTGAACAGCACTGATGGCCATAGCATGTGGGTTTGTCTGTAGTGACTAGGCCAGCTACTGGGATGTTGTACATATCCATATGTTACCTGTGAATATATCTATGATACACATTTTGTCATGTAAATGTAAGACAACTATACAGAGCATGTGCAGAGTAAAGTACTGATGCAGATGTGTGTGTTAAACTGCATGTTATATACTGAGCTCATACCATTCAACTGTCCAGTGTTCTGCACACTGACCATATGTGTGCCTCATATTTGTAGTCATTTATCCATAGATTTATGTCAGTGAAATCCTTGCCAAATCTGTGAAGACTGACATTACAACCTCCCCCTTAATTGTCCGCTGGATTTTCCCATTCGGGATTGCCACAGTGGATCATCTGTTTCCATTTCTGCCTGTCCTCTGAATCTTGCTCTTTCACACCAACCACCTGCATGTCCTCTCTCACCACATTCAGAAACCTTATCTGAGGCCTTCCTCTCTTCCTCTTATCTGGCAGCTACATCCTTAACATCCTTTTCACAATATACTCAGCACCCCTCCTCAGCACATGTCCAAACTGATGTAATGCTACCTCTCCAACACTGTCTCATATCTGTCCAACATGGCCTGAGCTTGTCATGCACATTGCTAAACCTGTGCACCTGTGTCACACCCAGTGCAAAACATAACATCTGTAACTCTGCCATGTGCAACTCTGACCCCTGCCTTTTTGTCAATGCCACTGTCTCCAACCCATATAACATAGGTGGTCTCACTACCCTTTTGTAGACCTTACATAGCACTTTTACTCGTCTGTCACATATCACTCCTGACACTGTTCTTCACCTTCTCCATCCTACCTGTACTCTCTTCTACACCTGTCCTCCATAGTCCTCATTACTCTGAAATGTTGATCCCAGTCATTTGAAAACATCCACCTTTGCCAACTGTACTCCATGCATCCTCAACATTCCACTATCCTCCCCCTCATTCACACACAGATATTCTGTCCTAGTGTTGCTGACCTTCATTCCTCACCTTCCTAGAGCATATGTCCACCTCTTCAAGGTCTTCAAAAGCTGTTCCCTACTCTCAATACAGATCACAATGTCATCTGCAAACAGCATAGTCAACGGGCCTCCTGTATGATCTTGTCTGTCAACCTGTCCATTACCATTGCAAATCAGAAAGGGCTCACAGCTGAACCCTGATGTCATCCCATCTCCACCTTAAACACATATGTCAATCCCAATGCAGACCTCAATGCTGTCACACCACCATTGTACATATCCTGTACCACTCTGATATATATCTCTTCCACTCATGACTTCATCATACAATACCGCAACTCCTGTCTAGGCAGCCTGTCAGATGCTTTCTGTACATGCAGAGAGACACAGAGCAACTCCTGACTTTCTCTTTCCACGTATGACACCATACAGCTGACCAGTACTCCTCACGTCCCTGCGTAACCTAGCTTCCACTACACTTACCCATAACATCATGCTGTCACTGGTCAATGTTATCCCTCTGTAGTTATCACAGCTCTGCACACCAACCTCATTATTAACACCATACCCAAGAACTTTTTCTCCACTCCTCATGCAGTCTCACACCTTCCAAGATATCAGTAAACAGTCTGCCTAACATACCACTGCCATTTCCCTTTAACAACCCCATGCTTCCACAGGTGTGTAATGTAGACCAGCAGGCTTGCCAGTATTCATCCTCTTCATAGATATCCTTACATCCTCCTTGTTAAGCCATTGCACTTCCTGATTCACCATACACACATCATCCAACCTTCTCTGTCTCATTCTCTTCCTTCATCAGCCTCTCAAAGTACACTGTCCATGTGCTCAACACACTCTCCTCACTTGTGAGTACATATACCTCATCATCCTTCATCACCCTTATCTGCTACACATCTTTTGTAGCTCAGTGCATCTCTCTAGCCAGTCGGTACAATTCCTTTCATCCCTCCTTAGTGTCCAACCTGTCATTGAACTCTTCATATGCCCATCCTCAGCCTTTGCCACCTCTCTCTTTGCCATACACATCATCTCCTCATACTTCTGCCTACATTCCTCATCTTTCTGACAATCCCACTCCTTCCCCAACCTGTCTCTGTATACTGTCTAGTACTTCCACAGTCCACCAAGTGTAATTGTACTGCTTCCTCCATCCACGTCACCACAAGCACCCTTCTAGTTGTCTCCCTTACCAGCTCTGCTGTACTTAACCAGATATTTGTTCGATTGTCACTGCCACCCAGTGCCTGTCTAAACTCTTCCCTAAACTCCACCTCACAAGCACACTTTTCCAATTCACACCATTTGATCCTTGGTGCTGCCCCCACACACCTCCTCATCTCGATCACCAACATCTTCTCACATACCAACATTCTCTGCTGCCTAACTACACTTTCCCCTGTCACCACTTTACAGTCTCCAATCTCCTCCAAACTGGCCCTCCTACATTGGATATATTCCACCTGTGTGCATCTTACTCCACTCTTGTATGTCACCCATGCTCCTTCCTCGTGTCATAGTGCATATTCACCACAGCCATGTCCATCCTTTTTGCAAAATCCACTACTATCTCACCATCTCCACTCCTTTTGACACCATACATACACATCAATTCCCCATCCCCTCTGTTCCCTTCAGCAACATGCCTATTGACATCTGCTGCAATGACCAGTCCGTCACCCTTGGGTACAGTCATCACCAAGTCATCCAAGTGACGTCACATTTCTCTTTCTTATCCATTGCACAACCAACTTGCATAGCATATGCACTAACAACAGCCATCATTACACCATCAGCTTACAGCTTCAGAAACATCACACTATAAGACACTTATGTGTTCCTCCAAAAACACTCTTTGCATACTGTTCCTTCAGCAGAAGCGCTACTTCCTTCCACCTGCAGTCCACACCTTGATAGCACAATTATCACCTGCCTACTATGCACCCAGCCATAATCTCCTTCCTTGTGGTCTCTTGCACACACACAATATGTCGGGTTCCTGTCAGAAGAATGACGACGCATTCTGTTGAATGCATCTTGGTCGAACTGTAAATGTCGAAAACGCAAAATGATGAAGCAGCTTTTAAGTGAATTATTTCCCTGGGAAAGAATCACTTGGCTACTTATGTCACTTTGTCATTTTTGGCACTGTAGTTCAATCTCTGAGTTGGTATATTTAAGTAGGGGGGTGTGGGTGGCGAAGCCCCCCACTTAAAATAGTGTTTAGTGTGTTTTTGTTTTTGTTTTTTTGGGAGCAGCAAATTTTTTTCCCTGGGAAAAAATTCGCTGTTCTGGCTGTTCGCTCTTTTTTCTTTTTTTTCTTTTGTGGTCGATGTAACAGCATTCCATCTTTTGATCGTTCGCTGTTATAACATAGACCCAATATCTCAACCATCCCCTGGCCCTCATATCAGCTAGCCTGGTCCTTATACCACTCATACTGCCAACATTAACAGTTCTTACCCACAATACCACTCTCCTAACCTTTCCCCTCTCTTCCTGCCATATGACTGTTGGACATCCTCCAGGGATGTCTGTCAGTGAAAAGGCTACTGTGCTACTGAATGCCTCAAGTATGTTACAGCAATATTGAGACACTGTCACTGATTTTGTCCCACTGCACTCATGTATGCATGGCATCCTACATATGTCCTGCTGTAACAGGTTGAGAGGGATGACTGTGCAGCAGGAGTGTGAATTTAGTGTGCCATACTGACATAGAACAGACATGTATGTGAGGTATTAGCTATGCACATGTCAGCATGAGTAGGCGTATGTCCACCTCATGAAAACAGGCATGGCATGCCAAATGTCAGTTAAAACAGCTGTACATGTTGTATACATGTGTAATCTTAGTTACTGTGCACCCAAAATAGTGACATGTCTACACCTAATGGCTGTTGCATTGCCCAGACACAGCCATGGTTAGTATAGTATGCATGATTATCATTACTAAATTGGGGAGGTGTCCAACTGTGTTATGACTTTGTGGCCATGCCCACTACAAACAACCAATTGAACACATACATGGCTGTATGGACTCAGCAATACCTTACTTGTCATACCTGCCTCCACCAATGTTCAGTAATCCCTTTTGCTGAACAGCAGCATTACACAAACCACAGACTTGGTCCCTATAGTGGCTGTACAGGGCAAGGTACGGGCAGGAACCAACCTGGCATCAAGTCAGTCATTGTCTGAACAAGCATATAAGGTCACAGATGGATTACTGTAAGGCCACCTATGATTACAAATTGGAGACATCCTCCAGGGAAAATCACAAGGCCATCTTCCCATATGTCTGCAATCTTGGAGGCAACATACCAACCCAACCTGTAATGGTAGCTAATCAGATCACATACACACACAACATAGCTACAGACAACCTGATGCAGATAGGGTTAGGGCAAACATCCCCCCGGTTCAGCATCACTATAGGTGGATATGTACTGCACCCACATCCCTCCCCTCATCACCAGTGAGCAGATACATATTGCCTACTGAAAGGCAACAAATGTAAGTATCCATGGGATGTCATATCATCCCTGTCTGCATCCTACATGAACTCAGGCATGTGCTCCCAGCTGCATTACACACTGCACCATCCACATGGAAGATGGCTAGTGTCATCCGTTTACACAAACCTGAATAAGGAATGATGGATTATGCAAACAACTTGCCCTTACTGTGGGCAATATGACTCATCAGGACCAGGAGTGCAATGCAAGCTGATACTGCGATGATAGATTACAGGGGTATGGTGTGGTTGTGAGTGTTGGCTACTGGTATGGTTGTGAGTGTTGGCTACTGGTATTCAAGTTACATGTGCAGGTACTGGACATACTGTTGCCAAATGTATGGGGTCCTGAGATGTGTTTCCCTGTTAGTGTCTACCAGGTGCAATGCCAAATCACCGGCGGGAGACCTTTTCACCAGCAGAATGCAACCTGATAATGGAAGTCATAATACAGAATCACACAGTACTGCTGGGCCAAAGCCAGCAACATCTGTGGGAGAGGACCACCCTGTGGGATGTCTCTGTCCACAGGGTAAATTAGGTGGGCCTGCACACACACACACACACATACATATGAGCACGTGCGGCATCATGCCACCAACCTCATATGCCATGCCTGGCAAAGGGCTGCTGCCGTGGCCAGGAACCCTACAAGTACAGGTGGGGGACCAGCCATGCAGCCCCCAATGACACCAAATGAGGAGTTCCTTGCCAAGCTTGGGCCACCCATCACAGTGCAATACCAGGGTACAAAGCCCCACTTGCTGGAAGTGGGTGGCACCCACACAATGGACAAGGAGTGTGCAGGTAAGGTCCAAGTGGGGACCAGTAGACAACTGCTTCAAACATACTTGTATCTGTACAATATCTACATGCATGTGCCAGGTACAATTGCAGTTGTGGATGGGGATTTCTAATGCACAGAAGTGCAACTCTATGGTGAAGGACATAAAATTGTGTAGTATTGGATGATATACTGTAAATGTGCAGACATGCTGCATCCATCCTTTTCCAAGGGCACATGTGAGTCTGCTGACAATACCTGTCTCCCACAACTACATAGGTCACTCTGGTCTGCATATGGGACAGCAGCCTGAAGCTGGTGAGTATGGAATTGTTCAGTTGTGCTTTGCCAATACCCCAGATGTGGGGGGTATGCAAGTTACCATGCACACAACTATGACTAATAGCCATATTGCTTTATGTGCATGTTCACTTGTGGTGGGGTTAATTGTATTATATCACAGTGGTCACCACAGGGGCCTATCTGAAGAAAATGTAACATTCCTGTAGCATACCTCACAACTTGCCAATGCAAGACATCTGGACAGACACCAGCAAAATGTATTGGACAAACTGACTAAGGTTGGGACATGTGTGAAACATTACTGCTATACAGTGGATATAAAATGTATACAAACACCTGTTAAGATGACATTTGTTTCTGATGTATACTGATTGAGACCACAGTATGTCAGTCCACACCTTTCACATCCTTTAATGAGACCCATGACATGAACAGTTCACTTGTAAATCCAAGCATCTGGACTCATGTATTGCACCTACAAGCCTGGGCAAGTGGGAGGGTAGCAGACGTTGTATCAGTATGGTGTTTCAGTCAGGTATGATACCTGATGCTGCCATATGTGTCAGTACACTCACTGTGGCTTATTTGGCAACAATATCACATACATGGGCATTGTTAAGGAAGACAGAGCACTAATATTTTCCAAACATCTGGATGTTCCATGAAGGGGTAGCATCTACAGACCCTGGGGATTATTGGGCCCTTAGCCTAACAAGTCTACTATGCATGGGCATGGGCACATCATCAAGGACCTGATTGAACAAGATATGGGTGATCTTCTAATTCTGGACCCCACACAGTTTGGCTTTGTGAATGGGAGATCATGCTTGCTCAACCTGTTTGACATCTTTCAGTGAGTCACCAGGGCTGTGTATGACAGCAAGACACTGCATACAGCCTACCTCAATCTGGCCAAGGCTTCTGATGCCATTCCTCAGTCAGGGATTATTGGTGAGCACAACAAACTAGGCATCAACCCCTATATCAGTGGGTGGTTTGCAAATTGGTTCACAGAACACACAGTGTGACAGTGGCAAACTCCAAGTCAGACTGGCAAGCATTCACAAGTAGAGTCCCACAGGGTTCAGTACTGGATAGTGTCCTGTACAGCATCAAACTCTCAGTAGTCCAGCCAAACACAGAGGAACTCTGGCTGACCGAGTTCACAGAGGACTGCAAGCTGGGAGCTATCATGAACTCCACAAGTGATGCAGACATCCTACAGAAAGGCCTCATTGAGACCAATGAGTGGTGTGGAAACCATGGCCCGAAGCTTAACACCACAAAATGCATCATCATCCCATTTGGTAAAACACTCAGTTCCCAGTAAGTTCCACATCAATGGAAGCCCAATGAACACTGTAGGCATTATAAGAAATCTGGGGACACAGGTTGACAGCAACCCCTCCTTCAAGCACCACATCGCCACTGTGGTCAGGAAGTCCTTCTATATGGCACATTGCATTACCAAGGGTTTTGCATCCAGGAAGACAGAGGTAATGAGCTCTGGCTACTATTCCCTCATTAGACCACTCCCCAATTATTATGGCCCATTTGCCATGTACCTCACTAGACACCTGCTACAGCTGGAGAAGCCACAGAAGCACCTCACAAAGGGGTTCCTAGGCATTAAACACACATCCTACACAGACTCAGCAGACCCAAGCTATTCTCTTTGCCATATCACCTAATTAGCAGCTATCTGTGCTTGACTTGCAAAGCCATGTCTGACCCAGCTGGTTTAGAAATGCTGCATATAAATCCATCCACATCACACACTGTAGAGACCTCTACCTCAGTACCACAATCACCACAACATGCTGGTGGGACAGGTCCCTCCCCAAAAGACTGCACATGCCCTGGAATGCACTTCCCATACATGTCATGCAGAGCACCTAGCTGACCCTGTTCCAGAGAAGTCTTGATGAGTGGATGGATAATAGACAGTTCAACCCAAGCATCACTGCAGTGGCTATACTTGATACAGGCAGTGGGACGTAACATCAGGTGGCACAATGGCAGGGCCTTTCTATGTGATAGGCTTGTTAAGGCTCCTGGGCCATTACCTACTACACACTTGTGAACCTATAAAGGAAATGACATCAGCAGGACTGATACAGTAGTGCAGTGGGTGTTAAACTTATCAAAATAATTTGTCCTACAAATGGACACACACACTTGCCAGATGTGAGAGTAGAACCCCTACCTAACTAGTGATTTGTACCAGTGTGTTACACAGTTACTGCATGTGCTACAGAGCTTACTGGGCTGAGAGTTGGCCAAAGGTGCTGATATGGGGAATGACATCAGCAAGACTGATAAAGTAGGGCAGTGGGTGGGAAACCTATCAAAATACTTCTGCTTACAAACACACATACCCACACACACATTTGCCAGATACAGGAGTAGAACTGCTGCCAAACTAGTAATTTGTACTATAGTGTTAAGCATTTATCACACACAGTACTGAGCTTGTAGGGCTAACAATTGGCCAAGGTTGCTGATAAGGGACCAACATCATCTGGACTGATAAGGTGGGGTACTGTGAAGTGTCATAGGTTCATAGGTTGGTACTAGGCTATCGGCCCTAGGGCCTGTACAAGCCTAGCCATAACAATTCCCTGGCTATTTCTTCCCATAATACTTACTTCCCTGTACCTCTGTCTAGCAGGGTGACTGACGTGATCCCTGGGGTAAATTTCCTATCTCCCATCCAGTCGTCAAGGTTCCTTTTGAAGAGGGCCAAGGAGGCGCTCTGCTTGACATGTATGGGCAGTCTATTCCAGAGTATGGGGAGTCTCTGGGTCAGGAACCTATCCCTCCGGCATGTTTTGTTCATTGTGATGACAAGGTTTAGGTCCCTGGTGTGTGTGGCTCTGATGGATTGGGATTTCTTTGTGTAGCATGTCCAACAGCTCTGGGTTTGATATGGCCTTGTATGTTAAGCAGAGATCACCTCTGAGTAGATGATATGTGAGAGTATAGCTGGAGTTTTTTTAGTCAGTCAGCATAGGGCATTTGCTTTAGGCCTGTAATTCTTTTAGTGAGGTGTTTCTGTTGTCTTTCCAGTTGTTGCAGATGTCTTGTGAGGTACATACCAAACGAGGTCATGGTGGGAATAGTATAAAAGTATTTCACCTATGAAAAAAGCCAAATCACAACTCCTTCAGGCTTGCACACACAACTGTCACACACACACATACTTCTACATTTGGCAGGACTGAGATTAAAACTCCTGCCTAACTAGTTATTTGTACTATCATCTTATGCGGTTTCCACACATGCCACAGAGCTTATGGGGCTGAGGTCTGATGGGAGGCACTTCTAAGATGACTGATATCTGCAGGACTGCTAAAGTAGGGAAAGGGGATGTTTACTAGGTTGGAATGGACCCAAAAGCATTTAATTGTAACCACACACACACACTTTTATATTTGCCAGAAATGAGATTAGAACTCCTACGTACCTAGTTATTTGTACTATCGTGTTGTGCAGTTATCACGTGTCACAGAGCTTATGGGGCTAGGCCTGACAAAAGTGACTTCTGTGGTGACAGACATCTTCAGGACTGCTAAGATGGGGCAATGGAATTTGCACTGGGTGGGGAAGGCCTGTTCATTCCTAGATCCTACTGATATTTCTCTAATTGTATGAGCATGCCCAATGTGTCCTTCTATAGTACATGTGGGACTCCATTCCAGGAATTGTTGTAATCCAGTCTGATTTGCTTTGTGCTGCAGCCATACCTCTCAACCTGTTGCTGCAGGATATCTGGAGGTAGCCTATCCAATTTTGGGGAAAATGGGCCATACAATGATTGTGACAATTTATCTCAGTAATGTATGGTTTGCTAGGGTTACAGGGCTTGATTTAGCAGACATCTGTCATACATGCCATTTGACACTGTCATGTATTGTTTCAGTACCTTGTGACATACCTCCACAGATGATCACAGTGATTTACCAGAGGAATACAGGATGGATGATGCACACACAAGGTTTATGGGCCAAATGCTATGCATTCCTGCAACAATCCAGCCTGTTGAAGAGTGTGTCTACAAGCAATTGACTGTTGGTGCTGTGGAAATGGTCCAGCACCTTGGTGGTATATTACAATGGTGGAATCCCTGCATTTATGTTTTGGCCTGGTCTGATTTCCAGTCCACAGTTAGGTAATATAAGTCAGACAGGATCAGGGTGACAGGCAGATTCCAGATAGATTTGTAGGGGATAGGATATGTGGAAGGTGTGTGTCCTGGGCAGATATGTTTGCCTATAACTACCTGTACTTTGCATTGGGCTCTCCTCAATGGTTGACTGCACTTGGAATGCCTTGTGTGTGTCAGACTGTTTGACCAGCCTGGAGGTGTGTGTTATGTATGACCCACCTGATTTTGCTTGGATGGCCACATGTTGGGGTCAGGATGTTGCATGGGATGAGTGATCAGGGAGGGGTGTGTTACTCCTCATGGCTGTGGCCCAGGATTCTGTGGGTGCAGATGTCACCATCTTCCAGAGTTAGGCCTGCCTGCAGTGAGTGCATTTCCATGTTTAAACTCCTAGCCCTGCCCGTCGACTGTACAGAGTATCACAGAATGTCCACATCCATGACTCGTATATCTTGTTGGTTACTCAAACAAGTGTGGTTTTCCAGCAAAAGCTTTTTGCAAGTCACTCAATGTTGAAGTCAGATATTACTGACAGTTGACATTACAGTTTCAGACTTCGGACCCATCAGACATTCCATGCTACTACAAATCATTCCATCAACTTTATAACATTATTAGAGCAGTATTTCACAGGTGTCCTTCTCTTTGGACCTTCATCACCCCATTATTCATGGCTTTGTCCCCATTTCTGACTCCCTGAGGCTGGCAGGTTTGCTCCTAGCAGTTGTCAGCATGGTCTTTCTTTGCACTTTGTGGACTGTGTTATGTTGGTGTTATGGGACTCCAAGACACTCCCTAAAGGGCACTGTGGGCGAGGCATATGCATTTGCCAGAGGCTTGTAGGCCAGGTGTGACAGATGCAGGCCATCTGTAGCAGGGCAGTGCATTCTGATGATCATATGTTCCCAGGCTGCCAGCAGGAGACACCCCTGGGATGGCACCAGTAAGTTGACTGTGGTTGTTATTGACAATTGCTTTCTGTTACTATTGTGTCATCACTCTGGTTGACAACTGGATGTTGCTTAAGTCTAAGAACATGTTACTGCATTTCTATGGGACTATGGGGGGGGGGGTGACACCACTGTACACGATACACATCTGCACAGACTATGCTAATATTTGCTTAACATTTTGGTCCAATGCAGCATAGTGGTGTGCCCTATCTTTCAGACTACAGGCATAACAGTATCAACCGCAGGTCAGATTGTTCTGGCATAGACATTTGTAGTTTCAGACTTTTTATCTTTCAGAGCCATACTGCCACTGCCAGACCTGCTGTGTAAAGGTCTGTGGGTGGGGATTTCATGGATGTCGCCATGTGGGGGCCTTTGCCAGGCATTTCTGTATGGTTGTCTACAGCTGATCTGCTGTGTGGGGTTGGTGGTGGATATGGGACCCCCACTCTGACATCCATGCATGTGTCCAGTGACCCACCCCCCAGTTATTTGGCTCAACACATATACTACAGTGGTATTTGTCAACTAGGGTGGTACTGCATGGTGTGGGTATGGCAGTACTGGGGCTACACATCCTGCTGTCCCACAGAGCTGTCAGTTGTCTACTGCTATCCCAGTTAGTCACCCCATTCCCTTGCATGCTTGATCAATGCCATAGATATGCTATCAGAACATTCCACTCCATTAGTTTCATTTGTTTAGAGACTGGCTTACCTTGTGCCTGCAGTTGTTGTGAGGATGGTCCTTGGGGGCTGACTATGTCAGATGCATGCAATACACTGCCTATACATAGTCAGGTATAGGTGGTATGATGTTTGGCATCCATTTTACTGTGTGTGCGAGTCAGACAGAGAGAGAGAGAGAGAGACCAGTCCTTGGGTCACTACAGTGACAGTGTATGTGCTATGCGTTCCCTCTTTGCCAAGGCTGGGGCATACTGGACATGCCTCCGTCTGCCTACAGGGGCAGGCTCAGGATGTTTCTCCTCTGAGTCCCTTTGTGCCTGTGGAGGCCTTGGCAATGGTGGGGAGCTGTGTGACCCTTCCCCATTATCTTCCTGCTACAGCTGTTTCCACAAGATCACATTGTGTAGCATAGCACATACTATGACCATGTGTGCACATGTGGTTGGAGAGTACTGCAAGGCTCTGCCAGATATGTCAAGGCAGTGGAACCTTGACTTGAGCATCCCAAACACATGCTCTATAATGATCTTGGTTTGTGCGTGTGCCTCATTATGGCATTCTTGTGTGGTTGTGTGTGCATTTCTGATGGGTGTCATCATCCATGGCTCCAGTGCATAGCCAGCATCCCCCACTAAATGGCCATATGGGATGTCCCCCCTGGCAAACCGCTGATACAGCTGTGAGGAATGCTAGATTTGGGAGTCATGATAGCCTCCAGGGAAGCCAGCACACACATTCATGATAATGCCTTGGGCATCGTACATGACCCGGCAGTTGATGGAGTGGAACCACTTGCGGTTTATGTAGACACTACTCTGGTCACCAGGTGGTACTTGATGTGGATATGCATGCAGTCTAAGGCACCCAGTATCTCTGGGTACACAGTGGAAGAGATGCATATTGTGGGTCCTCTCCTTACGGGTGGTGGGGAATTTAATGTGCTCCTTGGCATGTGGTTGCATGGCATCCAGGAAATTATGTAGTATCCTGGACGCAGATGCCTGTGAGACCCCCATGATATCCCCAGTTGGTCTTTGGAAAGTACCTGTAACTAGTATTCTTAGAGCTGCACATACCTTGCTATCCACTGAGATAGGTTCCCCTCTGTTTGTTCTGGATGTGAGGCGAGGCTGGCATAGCTCCACAATTTGCTGCAGTATGTCCCTGTCCACCCTGTAGCGCTCTATCGCCAGATCATGTAACTCCTGGTAGGTTACCCTGGACCTGAACACTCTTCTCTTCCTCCACATAAGTCTGGGGCCATTGTCAGCATTGTCCTCTTCATCACCCTCAGCCTCTTGCACATACTGATGTATGAGAGCAATAGCAGCCCCTAACATTTTGTTAGTTTTGTCAGGTAAAATTTCCCCATCTGTGTACACTGTTGGTGTAGAGGTTGTGGGAAAAAACAGACTGAAAGGTGTTTGCATAGTTTATAGTGGTGTGCTGCAGATGCTGCCTGTGTGATTGGCTGAGTATGATACATTCCACCTGTCATCTCTGTTACTTGTATTTGAGTGCCTCTATTCTGCTATTTCCCTTTTTTTCTCTTGTTCCAGTTGCCATTTACTGTATTTTTTTATTTTTGTGATTAAAATCCCGGTGCGCACAGCGCACACCTGTTTAGGCAAGGTAAACAATGCTATACAGCCTCGGACACACACCCTTGCTTACATATACACAGTGCTGCCATTTCCTGCGGTTTTTTTTTTTTTTTTTTGGTTTGTTTAAGTCCCAGTGCACGTCGTGCAAACCCGTTTAGCTAAGTTAAACACATTTTAGCAGAAATGTCCTTCCCTGGACATGAGCACACACTTCATTTCATGGTGTAAGACATTTCAGCCTCAAGACACACCCCCTTGCTTAGCTGTGCTTAGCTAAGTACAAACCCAGGCAACTGAGCTCCAATGTGCTTACAGCAAGCATGACACACACCCTTTTCATGTTAGTTGCTCCTCCTGCCCACATGATCCTGTTCTATTAGGTGCAGGTTTCGAACTTAGAATATTTTGTGATTCAATAAATTTCCCCTCATTTGCATACCCCACTGCCTTAGTCCATAGATACTGCACTGACATGGAGCCTTTCCCATTGACAACCACTGTCCCCTGGTATTGTTGTGATTCTGCATCCATAGACTATAATGGCAAAATGCAGATTTTCTTTAAACTTGGGTTTTCACATTTTTTTTTTTTTTTGGCATGATCGCATTTGCACGCCTCTGCACTATGCTTAAATGGCCGAGATCGGCCACAAAAAAAAATTAAACATTTATTCATGCCAGTGGCTATATATTTGGCCACTGACATGCCTACAGATGTGAATACATGCTTTTATTTGTGCTGTTGTGCCTCCGTTTTCTTTTTTGCAGAAATGTGTTCAGTTAGTAACTGAACACATTTCTGCACTGACACTGTTCCTGCACGGAGACCTGGCAACTTCCTGAATTGTTAATTGACCTCATTTACATGGTTTTCATCAGCAAATAAGGTGATTAGTATGCCGCATGGTCTTCAGTGCAGGAACAGTATAGACAGGCTCATGCATGTCAGATCAGCTGTTTGCTGAATCGCTCAGCGGCCAAACTCCATGCAGGAGCTGCTACACTGTTCCTGCACGGAGTTCTAGCTTTCATAAATCCCTGGGATAGAAAAGAGTGCCGGGTACAAATTGTTAACATATTCGGGACATCACATAAAGCAACAAAGCAAAAGCTACAGGTGTGAGAAAATAAAAATAAGATATATAAGATCTTAGCATTAAAGCAAATTCTACTGTTTGGGGTTATTTTTCCTGGTGAGTAGCTCAGAATAGTAAAACAAATCTATAGTGTAAAAACAAATAATGAAGGTTACACATTCATGAACAGCCATGCAGTTATAAAGATATCTTGAATAGTTTGCAGAGCCATAGCAGATATACTTTGAGTAAGCCAGTTTATTTACAGGCATATGAACTCTGCCTTGAGATTATCATATAGGAATAATTCTTGACAGTGTGCCAGTGAAACATTCATCCAGGCAACCAAAGCAAATGAAATGCGTAGGTATCATAAGGGCACACTTACAGCCAGATATTTGGATAAATTGTATAGTTACTGTTATAAAGCAAAACAATATTTGTATTGATCTCTAAAATCAGAATAAAGTGATTAAAAGAGAGCATTATGCATTGCTTACAGATGAAGTTTTCTTAACAATGCCAAATAAGTTCTTTCTCTATGCAGCCCGACTGGAAAAACTCCGGCTGTACTCAGTGGCATATCACTTACTCAGAGGTGATATCTGCCTGACTTACAAAGCCATGTCCAACTCAGAATTGATGGACATGCTCCACCTAAAGAAATCCAAGTCACTGTGAGCCACTAGCTCTAGTGAGCTAACCTCGCTACAACAATAAACAGAACATGCTGGAGGGATAGATTCCTGTCACAGAGACTCCCCATGCTTTGGAACAAAATCCTTCACTACTTTAGGCAGAGCCCCTCACTAAGAGAAACCTTGACGAGTGGATGGGTGACAGAAAATACTCCCCTGGGATCACTTCATTGGCTCTTCTTGACAGAGGCTCAGTTAATTAATCAATGGGGCGGCGAAAACTGACACACACTGGCTAGGCTTATAAATGCCCTCGGGCAGATAGCCTAGTACCTACCTATGAAGCTATGAACCTATGTACTAGATGCAGACAAAGAATTCTGGAAGACAAACTTAGATGAATAAAACTACACATTGTGCATGTTTAATGCATCATTAGGAAGGCACAGATTCCTTAGACTTCAGTTTGTTATTTCATCAACTCGAAGTATTCAAAGAGTTATTATGCAAGTAACTCAAGGCATGGAAGATGTTGCAAACATAAGCAATGTTTTATTAATGAGGGGACAGACACAAAAAGAACATCACAAGAGAGTGGGACAGCTATAAAACCGACTGAAACAGCAGAAATAAGAACACACACACACACACACAGACATATCTGAAGTACACGGGTCAGATGCTAACATCATAGGGACTGAAGCTTGAGATAAAAAATGTGAGAGCAACTGTAGAAAGCTGAAGGCAAAAGACCAGCAGAAATTATGCAATATCTTAAAATATTTGCATCTAATATAGCCTAACCACTAAGAAACCCATTAGACCAAGACAAACCTTGGGAATGACATTATGAACAAGAACAGAGTTTTGAAATGCTGAAGAATATAGTTACAGATGCACTGATGTTAAAATACAATGATGTAAATAAGCCAAATGCATTGTTTTGCAAGTAGATGACAGACAGAATGTTATAGGGGCTATGATCCTACAAAAATAATAAGCAGTTATCTATGTATTAAAATCAGATCTAATACAATTTGAATGTAGTTGTGTTTCATATTACAGTAGTTATTGCAGTATTTATAGGTTCATAGGTGTGTACTAGGCTAATGGCCCTGGAGCCTTTACAAGCCTAGCTCATAGGATTACCCTGGCATCGTACCACCCAACCTTAGTTCCTAGTGCCTCTGTCAGTAGAGCCACTGGAGTGATCCCCGCCGTGAATTTTCTATTTCTCATCCACTCATCAAGAATTTCTCTTGAAGAGGGCCAGTGAGGTGCTCTGCTTGACATGTATGGGAAGTCTATTCCATAGCATGGGCAATCTCTGGGTTATAAACCTGTCCCTCCAGCATGTTCTGTTGATTGTGGTAATGAGGTTGAGGTCTCTGGAGTGTGTGGTGCGGAGGGATTGGGATTTCTTTAGATGTAGAATTTCTAACAGAGCTGGGTCAGACATGACTTTGTAAGCCAAGCAGAGATCGCCTCTAAATAGACAAAATGAGACAGACAATAGTTGGAGTTTTTTGAGTCTGTCCATATAGGACAAGTGCTTAAGGCCTAAGATCCTCTTTGTGATGTACTTTTGAGGACTCTCCAATTGTTGCAGGTGTCTAGTGAGGTACATGCCAAATGGGGCATTGTACTTGATGACTGGCCTAATGAGGGAAGAGTAGAGGGAGACAGTGACTTTTTTCATCCTGGATGCAAAACCCTTAGTAATGAGATGTGCCACATAGAAGGACTTTCTGACCATAGTGGCAACGTGGTGGTCAAAAGAGAGGTTGCTGTCAACCTGTGTTCTCAGATCTCTTATAACGCCTTCTGTGTTCAGTGGACTGCCATCAGTGTGGTAATTCAAGGGAACCAGGTTTTTCCCAAAGGGGATGAAGACACATTTATGGCATTGAGCTTAAGGTCATGGTTCTGACACCAGTTGTTGGTCTCATTGAGTCCTTTCTGTAGGATGTCAACATCACTTGGGGAGTTAATAATAGCTCCCAACTTGCAATCATCTGCAAACTTTGTCAGCCAGAGTCCCTTCGTATTGGCCTGGTCTTCAGAGAAGTAGATACCAAACAGGAGAGGACCCAGGACTGAACCCTGTGGGACTCCACTCATGACTGGTCGGCAGTCTGACTTGGAGTCAGCTACTTTCACACTGTGGGTTCTATCTGTGAGCCAGTTTGCAACCCACCTAGTGATATAGGGGTTAATGCCTAGCTTAGTAAGTTTTTCTATGATTCCTGAGTGGGGAATGGTATCAAAGGCCTTGGCCAGATCAAGGTAGGCTGTATGAACCACCTTATCTTCTTCCACAGCTCTGGTGACTGACTCAAAGAAGTCGACCAAGTTGAGCAGGCATGATCTACCCTTCACAAAACCAAACTGTGTAGGATCCAGAGTTTGGAGATTCCCTATATCCTTGTTTATTAGGTACATGATGATGTGTTCCATAGCTTTGCATATCAGACTTGTCAGGCTAATGAGGCGATAGTTCCCGGGGTCTGTAGTCACTCCTTCTTTGTGGAGAGGGATGACTGTAGCAGGTGCGCCATTCGGTAGGGAGAAAGCCTGAGGTGAGGCTGAGATTGAACAGGGCACACAGGTGAGGTGCCAGTTCACTCTGTAGTTCATGTAGAACACAGCCAGGGATTCTGTCAGGTCCCATAGAAGCTGTATTCTTGGCCTTGGGCAGTGCTGTTTTAACCTGTGCAGCAGTAATACTGGGTGCCTGGCAATCTACTGGTATTGTGATTGGTCCTTTGGGGGGGAGGGGTAAAGTTACCACTCAAAGAAGTCAACCAAGTTGAGCAGGCATAATCTACCCTTCACAAAACCAAACTGTGTAGGATCCAGAGTTTGGAGATTCCCTATATCCTTGTTTATTAGGTACATGATGATGTGTTCCATAGCTTTGCATATCAGACTTGTCAGGCTAATGAGGCGATAGTTCCCGGGGTCTGTATTCACTCCTCCTTTGTGGAGAGGGACGACTGTAGCAGGTGCACCATTCGGTAGGGAGAAAGCCTGAGGTGAGGCTGAGATTGAACAGGGCACACAGGTGAGGTGCCAGTTCACTCTGTAGTTCATGTAGAGCACAGCCAGGGATTCTGTCAGGTCCCATAGAAGCTGTATTCTTGGCCTTGGGCAGTGCTGTTTTAACCTGTGCAGCAGTAATACTGGGTGCCTGGCAATCTACTGGTATTGTGATTGGTCCTTTGGGGGGGGAGAGAGGGGTAAAGTTAGCACTGAATCTGTCCGCCAGTATATTTGCAATATCTGTTGGTTTGGTATAGGAGGTACCATTGTGCAGTAGCTCAGAACAAGTCTGGGTATTGCTGTGGAGATTCTTTACATAACTATAGAAGGCCTTGTGGTTATCTTTACTATCTGCTGCAATTCTGTTTTTTATAGCTAGCTTTAGAGGATTTGATGAGGGATCTCAACCTTTTTTTTGAGGCTGATAAGGGAGTTTTTCCAGTCTTGAGACTTCACCTTATTCCACATCAGTTTCCTTCTTCTGTTGTAGACTTTGTTTATGACAGGGGACCACCAGATTGGCTTCCTTTTTTTGGAGGAGAGCATCTTAGTTCTATTCGGTATGATAAGATCTATGCATTTGTGTAAGTGTTCATACAGTGCATTGGTGTATGATTTGGCGGTCATGCAACTATTCTCCATTTGCATGGGTGCCGTGAAGTTAGCCACCTCTGTTTTTAGGAGCCCAAAGTTAGCTTTGGAGAAGTTTTTCATGGTGGTTACCTTTGTTGGGGGTGGGGGGGGTGGGAGGGATGTGAATTTCCAAGGTGATTAGCTTGTGATCGGATCTAACCAGGGAGAAGTTGACTATTGGTGTAGAGCAACAGTCACCCATGTTAGTAATGACCATGTCAAGGATGTTGCTACCTCTAGTGGGGGTAAGAACGAGCTGGTCCAGGGCATTGGAATTAATGAATTCCAGAAAGCGTTGGGCAAGTGTATTGGTACATGAGTAGTTTTCCCAGTTAATGGAGGGGTAGTTGAAGTCGCCCAGTATTGTTGTTCTACTTTATATTCATGTTTTTAATATGAAGTATGTGATTTCCTGTGTTTCATGATGTTATACAAGGAAGTGACGTGCATTACTGTTTGTTCTGATGAAGTCCAGTTTATCTAAAAGATGAAAGTGCTTAATAAGAGGTGGAATAAAGTATGTGTGGCCTACTTCAGGTGAGGCTTTTTTTTGTTTTTAACAGTAAGAAGCTACTACATATGCAGTACTATGTCATCCATGGAATTTAATGGCTAAGAAGTGCTTCACTTTAAAGAGGCCAGGATTTTACATGTATACATTTAATCTAGTTTCTAAGAAATTACAGATATAGATTGAGAATCTGTTGCCATATGTGAAAATGGTTCAAAATAAAAATAACAGGAATTCAGAAGATTTGTGTGAGTGTGAATTCAAGCATTTAATATCCTGACTACACTATCTACAGCTGAATTGAGAAGAGAGAACTAGCCAGACAGAACAGTAGGAGAAGATGTGTGGAACACCACCTCATAGCTTTGAAATATGGGAATACCCCATTGCAGGGACTCACTCTCTCACCAGCTCAACTATTAATGGGCAAAATGTTGAAAAGCAAAATACCTACTTTAGCTTTGTTACTAATGCATGAAAATGAATGCCAAGTGTAGGAAACATAAGTGAGAAATCAGTGGAGACAGAAATACTATTATCATAGAAACAAGCAGATTTACATCCTAAAGATAAAATAGGAATGCAAAAGCCATCAGACTTTGTAACCTGAAAGTTGTAGATGTTGGTCAAGAGGCTAAAGCAAGATCCTTGTTTTTTCACAGGGACAACGGGAAACTGAAAATCAGTACTGAAGGAACTACAGACATTTGTAAAAGACAAATCTGATGAAGGCTACAGGACAATAATGATGGCTAGTACTGTTGTAAGAAAAAAGAGACTTTCAGGATTGTGACAGTGAAACTTAAGGTGGTGGTGGGGGGTCCTCTAGTCATGGCTCCAAGAAAAGTTGTAGAACTGTGAGTGGTAGGTCATACCAGTAACTCCGCATAGGTGACACAGACAGCACTGTTGCAAATTATCAGTCTCATGTTAACAGGAAGATTGGCCATGTAGGCATTAGCATGTCACCCAGTGGCAGGGTTAGACATGATTGGGGCTAGCTATAGTTTCATGTATATAATCCCAAAATATACTTTTGACTGTGCAGACCTGTGGGTTGTCTCATACCACACTGCTGCTGGCAGACACTGGCCATATGCAGTTTGGTACTTTCCACAGCTGTTGTATGGATTTGCATTTGCTGGATGGACTGCACACAGGTGAGGGTTTGAACCTCAGACTGTGAGTTTATTTAGCTTTGTGTTGCAGGTTCTATCTTTGCTCTGACTGACAGTGACCCTGATGCTGGTGACAACATAGGTAATTCTTACTACATGGGCATAATTTCTTTGTGTACATTCTTTTCTGAATGAGAGAAGTGAATTACACCTGCCTGGAGAAAAAAGAAATGCATTTTCAAACTGTTTTTATTTATATTAGAACCACTTGCAGGTCAATGTATGAACCCTAAACCTAGCTGCAAAATCCTAACACAAACTCTAAAACTCTAACCTAGCCCTAACCCTAAAAGCTCTAACCCTAACTCTAAAACTCTAACCATAAAACTCTACCCATAAAACCCTAACCCTAAAACATTAATGCTAATAGTACAACAGTCTTCAGATAGTATAACTTACAGTTATGTTACTTTTGTAATGCAACTTCCTGGCTATTAAGAGTAACCATGGCCACTGAAATGTAGAGTGCTGATGATCCTGTCACCAGAATAGCACTTGATAATGTTATTGTGTCATATCCTCTCCCTGATGAATACACAGCTGAGATGTACAGGAATGACAAAGAGGTGTCTAGCACAGCTTCTAGCGTTCAGGACACAGTGTCAGTGGATACATTGCCACATGTCTTGGTGGCAGCATTCGTCAGGACAGGGACATAATTATTGTTTGATAGTACCTCAGATGGGCATAGGAGAGCTGAAGTTAAGAAATGGGTATGGATTTCATCACTGCTACAGCAGCCTTAGATAGTACATGCATGCTGGATAAAGGGGTGTCCAAAAATGTTTGTGGCCACTTAGTGGTTAGTACTGTATGATCTACCTTCAAATATTTGACAATCTGTAGAGTCCAACAACCTGCTGTTCAAGAGGATTATAACATTTCAGTCTGCCGTAACAACAGCCATACAAGTTCTCACATGGGTAACTAGCATCATGCATGATAGTGGACATTGCTGGGGCATACGTGACATCACCTGCTATGGTGACACAATACACATGGGTGACATGGATGTTACTAGCCTTTATCATGTGATATCACAGGCTACTATTGCATGGTTCAAAGCTGCTGCAGGAGAGAGAGAGAGAGAGAGAGTGTGCTAATATTTGTTATATCTTCATAGTACTGTTTCAGCTGTCAGCCCAGTGACACCATTTCATGGTAGGTTACCTCCTTGACATCATCCTGTCATACAGCCAACACCACTGCCCAGCAGAGCAGCCAAACAGAATGTCAACAGGTCATGCTCTGGTCAAGATGGACTGTATGGGTCATAGCATGGCATCTGTGTGCATAGGTTTAGGTTCATAGAAGGTTACTAGGCTATTGGCCCTAGGGCCTTTATATGCCTAGCCATGTTATACCCATGTTTTCTTATTGACCAAGTTGTGTGGTCTATATTTGCATTGCGAGTCTATGATCAGCGTTGACTGTCCTTATCCAAAGAGGGACATAGATGACAACCCTGGGGTAAATTTATGGTCTCCCATCCAGTTGTCTAAGTTATGCTTACACAGGGTCATTGAGGAGCTCTGTTTTATGTGAGTTAGGAGTTTGTTCCAGAGAAGTGGCAGTCTGGGTGACATATCTGTCTCTCCAGCATGTCCTGTTAATGTTGAAGTCTAGGTTAAGATCCCTACAGTGAGTGACTCTTGTCCCATTTGACTTGCGAATGTGCAGCATTTCCATTAGGGCAGGGTCTGAGACTGCTCTGTAGACCAGGCACAAGTCTCCTCTCAGCAGGTCATGTGTTGAAGCCCCTGAATTTTCCTGTCGAGAAACCTCTGAGGTCTCTCCAGCTACTGCAGATGTCTGGTGAGGTACATACAGAAGGGAGCATTGCACTCTATTAATGGTCTGATGAGGGATGAGTACAGGGGAGTTATAACATTCTTGGCTCTGGATGCAACGCCCTTACTTGTGAGATGTGCAAAGTAGAAGGCCTTCCTTACAACTGTTGACAAATCATGATCAAAGTTAAGGTTGCTATCAACCTGTGTTCCCAACCTGTTGATATTGTAATTTGCAAGGACTTCCCCTTTGCCGAAAGGGATAATAATGTATTTTTTTGTGTATAGTTTAAATCCTTGGCTGTGGCACCAATCATTTGTCTGTGTAAGCCCTTTCTGTACTATGTCAACAACACTGGAGGACTCAATGATTGCACTCAGTTTGCAGTCACCAATGAACTTGCTAAGTCACAGACCATCTATTTTCAACTAGACTTCTGAGATATAGATTTCAAACAATAGAGCGCCCAGCACAGATCCTCGTGGTACACTACTGGTAACTGGTCTGCTGGTAGAGGTGGAATCCCCAACTTTGACTGTATGCATTCTGCCGGTGAGCCAGTGGGCTACCCATCTGGTGACACATGGGTTAATTCCCAGCTGGGTGAGTTTCTCAATGATGACTAAGTGGGAAATTGTGTAAAAAGCCTTGGCTAAGTCAAGATAGGCTGTATGTACTGTTTTGCCTTCATCCAGGGCTTTGGTGACATTCCTGAAGAGGTTCACTAGATTTAATAAACATGATCTGCCCTTAACTAAGCCAAATTAGGTTGGGTCAAGAGTTTGAAAGTCACTTATGTCTTTGTTGGTAAGGTCCATGATGATTCTCTCAACATCATACTGATTTGTTTGTTTTGGACACATCTGTAGACTCACAGTACAAGATGTTGTAAAGCAGCCTGGGTTAGGGTGTATTGTGCCCTTTGTACTATAGCTTGTGGCTGTACTTTGCCTGTTTCATTCTGTCTGCTGTCATCATCATCAATTCCTGGTGGTAGTTGTCCTGCTATCAATATGACAACATGTGGAAAACTGATCTGTTTGACTTGTCTGTTTTCTAGTAATCATTTTGTGGAATTCTGCACTTGCAACAAACATTTTCCTGTTTTTTTTTTCTGGGTGTGCCCAGCAGGACACTGGCAGAATTATCAAGGCTATTGAAACTGACTTTACCTTTCCAAACACTTGCTACACCATAGCTGTCATGTGACCAAGTGCTTCACTTTGCACTCTTCATTGGTTCATGGCCGCTGTGACAGAGTAGTAACCTGTTATTAAACTTATGCGGGTATCCTGCATCACCAGCAGCTGAAATGTAGAGGCATATGAATATCCACTCATTTTCAGACTTGTATATTGTGTTGTATATTGTTCTGTGGGTGCTCATTTTCTATACATATACTTCATGAGATTAGCAGAGTACCATACCTATACAGTACTAATGGTGTAATGTGTGGACACAACTTGTCAGCCCAGCGAGTGAGTGGTAGCCCTTCCTGTTGAAGTAAATGTCACCTTCAGGTCCTGGTTCGTTCCAAGTCATTGTTTAAGATTTTGGTATTGCCTCCTCCTACATGCTGCCCAACCTGGGCCCTGTCTACTTGGAGAGGCTCCTTGTGTCCTGTTTCCAGTGTGACTTCTCATATTGTCTGCCAGTCGCTGCCAGGGAACAGTATAAAACATCTAGTAAGTTTTCATTTCTGTATCTTGCTCTTAATTAGCTACCTTCCTTAATACAGTCATATAAGACTGAGAGTTCAACACAGAAATCTCATAAGTACCATCTTTTCAAGAGCATTTGTCTTAACCCATCTGGAAACTTTGTTTTTACGTCCTTTAGTTATCCTAGTTTATTTGGATTAATTTGTTACTTTAAAAAAATGATTGGTGTTTGATTTTTTATCATGCTCTTTACTTTCTTTTGATTTTATTGTTGGTTGACTATGCTTAAGCACCTAAAAATAAATAAATACAAATTTCAAGTGTCTGTATGAAAACACACACACACACACACACACACACACACACACACACACATATATATATATATATATATATATATATATATATATAACAGGGTAATACTATACATCGTATACACCTAGTGCTGACATGCAGAACATCCACACAATAATGACAACAGTAACTCAGAACATACAAAAAGGAAATAAAAAAAATAAAATAAATAAAAACATTTTTATATGTTGGAGGAAAGGCCCCTTGCCAATTATATATACTAACACAGAGGTTGTACAAACACTGGATAAGGCATATTTCCTATCCCCAGGAATTGTAGGATCTTAGACACCTGTCAAACAGATACTTAGTCGATCATAAAAGGTTAACTAAACAGCTGTGAACCAAACACACACAGTCTTTAGGAGTGAACCCTTAGGTAGATAGATAGCTAGATAGATAGATAGATAGATAGATAGATAGATAGATAGATAGATGTCATTAACGCCATCAAATTGGCTATTGATCAGTGCAGTGAATGACTATAAATTTTGGTTGATTGCTCCATTCATTGAAATGTTAAAATTTCACATGAACAGAGCATCAAATGTTTGCGGGTAAGGTAAGTGTGGGTTTGGGACAGTAATGATGAAACCTTTAGATATTCTGTAGGTGTCAGCACTAGGGGCCAGGAATATTTCTGTGAGTATAGCAGAGTAAGGTTTAGTGACAAAATACTTTGTGTAGAGGGTGTGTGTGTGTGTGTGTGTGTGTGTGTGTGTGTGTGTGTGTGTGTGTGTGTGTGTGTGTGTGTGTGTGTGTGTGTATGCGTGCACACCCAAGCTGTCTCGATTAGTGTCACCATTACAGAATTTTTTTTTCAAAGTAAGGTACAGAGTTAGGGTCAGCAGGTATTAGCAAGGTGGAGCAAAAGGACAAATCAATGACTTTAATTTTCTCTCTTATTAATGAATAATATATAATCCCTAATGTTTGGTGGATTGTCAGCTTGTTCAGTGGTAATTTCATTGAATGGTAAGTTTCAAAGGTAAGTGGTGTTAGTTGCTAATAGAATCTAAAGGATTTAATGCCAATAGTTTCAGATATACCATAACCTTCAGTACTAGGGGGTAGGAGTGTGTGTATGTGAGTATTTGCCGATTAGGGTTATAGTATGGGATGTTAGCATAGTATTTGTTTTGTGTTGGGTTTGGAGTGTGTGCTAGCACGTCCAGGTTTGGTTTAGATGTAGGTCTAAGGAAGGAAATGTATTTACTGTTGTTCTTGTGTGTCCCCCAGTGACTTGTGGTACCATTATGGAAAAGGTGTTCGAAAAGCAAGGTGCAGGGTTAGGGTTAACATTAACATAAACCCCCCCTTCCCCTTCTTACTAATGCATGCTTACCCTAACCCTGCCACCCTACCACTGCCACTAACCCCAACCTGCACCTTAACTTAAAAAAACAAAATTTCCATAACACTACCACCGTTCAGACAAATTATGTTTGAATATTCCGGTTGGATTTCAGTTTAGAGTTTGCAAGGAAAGTGTTTTTTTGTTTTTTTTTTGTGATCTTTTTTTCATTTTCATTTTTTAGATTATTTGTTTTTTCAAAATGAATGTCAGTGTTTTGCCTTTCTGTGCTTCTTTATTTCACTTTTTTCACGCGTGCGCGTGCACACACACACACACACACACTTACTTTATATATACATATATGGGATCCGGACACATGCTCGACTGAACATATGTCCGAATCACAAAACATTGATCACACATACACAAAAGGGCTTAACATCGAAAAGCGCTTCCGTGTATGAGTGCCTGTTTCGTAGATTGGACTACAGTGCAGGTAAGGGAAAATTCCCTTTTCCCCACTGTAGTGCGATCTCGGAGTGAGAATATTAAAGTAGGGAGGGTGTGGGAGGTGCAGGGGGCAAAGCTCCCCTGCAGAAACGTAGATTTTTTTTTTGAACTACACATACACGGAAGCGCTTTTCGATGTTAAGCGCTTTTGTGTATGTGTGTTCGATGTTTTTGGATTTGGACATATGCTCAGTCGAGCATATGTCCTACATCCACATATATATATATATATATATATATATATATATATATATATATATATATATTTATGGAACCACTGCTAAATCCCAAAAACCCAAACTACCGATGCCCAAAATCCCGAGACCAAATACCCGAAACAGTAAAATATCGAAACATCAAAACCATGAAATTCTAACTACAGAAAACTACACTCAACATACACCACACACATATACACACCTTCCCCCAGAACACACCTTCCCCCAGAACACAAACACAAACCTAAACTACAGACAAGCAGGGAGGCAAGCCCCCTGCACCCCCCACACCCCCCTACTTAAATATTATAACTCCAAGGCCGCACTTCATACACAAACACACGAAACACCACCATACACCTACATTGCCCTTACACACACACATCACAGTCACAACACACACACTTATACACTAAACCCCTAACCAACACATTTAAACATAAATACTTACCTGACCTTCCACCATACTGCAACACCAGAAGCGCGAATGTCAAACACCCCCGATGATTGGGATTTTGAAATTTGCACTTCTGGTCTTTTGGTAATTAGGGGTTTCGACTATATAGTTTCAAAAGTTTGAAATATGGTATTTCAAACTTTTGAAATTATGTAGTGATCCCAGATATATATATATATATATATATATATATATATATATATATATATATATGTGTGTATGTGTATATGTGTGTGTGTGTGTGTGTGTGTGTATACAGTATGTATACATGTGTGTTTGAGAGATCATCAACCCTTTTTGTCCATCTTCCATAGGGTCGGGGTATTGTATCAACTTCTGCCACTTCTGTTGGTTGTGTGCCACATTCCTACCTTCTTTGACAATCGTGTCTGCATGTTGGAGGTATCCTGTCACACATTTCATCTGTGTATTTTTGGATATCCTTCTCTCATTTTACCTTGTTCCTGTCTCTCCCAAATCTGCTTTATCAAATCATCTTCTGCTTTCCTACACTTGTGACAGAACCACCACATTCTGTTCTCTTTGACCTTCTCTGTAGTTGGGGTTTCATTGGCTTCAGCTCTGATGCCTTAATTTTTTCATCTGTCCCACATTTTATATCTTACTTCTCATCTCGGGCATTTCATCTCCATCGCCTCTAGCTTCCTCAGTTACTCTGCCTGCATTACTGTGGTATCTGTGCCATACAGAGGTACTGGTTTCATCAGTGATTTGGACATCTTATTTACCTTCTGTGGCATTCTTCTGTCATAGAAAAATGTGTCTCATAAAATATGTGTGTGAGTTTGCAGTTAGTGGCACCTTGAATAACTGGTATGACAGTGGTTGTAGAAAGTTGCTTTTATGTATGTCTATCCCCTACCTGTCATTGGGAATCAAACATGTTACCCAACACACTGCAGCATTATCCAAAGGAAATGATCCAGGATTCTTCAGGTAGCAGCCTGGGAAATGCCAAGGTGTGTCACTCTGGCCTTGGGAATGTACCTTTCACAAAGGGATCTAGGGACATGCAGGCATTGTTCTCTAGTGGTACAGAATTCCCATGGAATCCATGTATTGTATCATTTGAGGCCCTTAGGTGTTGCAGAACCTCACTGTTAAGTCCTAGTCTGAGCCGAGCTGAACAGTCTGGTGCTATGCCGTTCCTTGATGAGCACTGCTGGGTGTTGGTTTGTGGGCTACAGCTTCTCCATGCATACTGTGCATCAGCATAACTGCACTTTAAAATTAGAAGCCTGGCTGTAAACGATATTTTCTTCATTTCCATATGCCTGCACTTGTTGGTATACACAGCAAGGTTTACTTCTGCCTTATATAAATGGGATGTCCTGTGCTGATGTTACTGAAATTGTTGGCATAATGGTCACTATATTTGCCTTACAGACACAAGGTGCAGGGTTTGATTCTCATATCAGTTAATTAGCTGGGTTTAAAATAGCCACAAGGGCAGTTAGCCTAGTACCACATGCCGACAACTTTGTTTACATGCGTTCTTGTGTGATTTGCATATTTTGCAGTTCCTGTTTTTTCGTAGTTTGCTTTATTCATACACCTTCTCCATGAGATGATGCAGAGTTGTTATAGTTCTACTATAAATGACTAAAACGCATAATCAAGTGCATTAGAAATTCTGAGAAGTAATGTCGGAAACACAGATGGGTGAAAAAACTAACTTTAAGCATTTGTGTGTGTGTGTGTGTGTGTGTGTGTGTGTGTGTGTGGGTTGCATATCCATGCATGATGCTGGGGAAGAAACAAAGTCATATATGTCAACTCTACCATTGTTTCAACTTTAAGAAGGGAGAAATCTACAAAATGAAGGCAATCATTGCCTTAGCACACTTAGAAATCGCACCAGCAATTACTTCCAATGGAAAACAGAGATAAGTATTCTGTTCCTCTGTGCCATTGACTTCTGTCTACTTATGCTCAAGGAATTTCACCCTGACTACCTGTATAGGAGCAAGTTGTCATTGAATGTGTAAATTATTCCTAAATATAGAGCACTGTATTACAGAAATATGTCTGAAAGGTACACATCAATGAGCTTGAGGGTCATAACCTATGCAGACGCTAATGTTTTTGATGGCAGCTGTTGCTGTCTGCATTTCTTAGTTTTATAAACTTTAAACAACACATCACAGTAGTCCTAAAGCCAAGTCTGTAATAACCCAAACTGTATAATCAGATACATATTTTAAGAAGCCGGAGGACTACTGTGTCCCACATTCTACATAGTCAGTTTTCAGGGCAAAGTACATTTCTTATACCCACCCCAAAACAAAATAATCTGCAAATTCACAGGTCACATCCTGTAATGTGCTGATCAGTCTATGTTGCTTAATTATGGTGCATAAAGTTTTCATGATTGTAAAGTATCACTCCAAAATGCTAGTTACAGATAGCTGTCATACAACAGACTGGCCTAATTACCATGTACACTAACAACTGCATTATGACTCGCAAGAGACATACAATTAAGTACACTTTATTTATAATTCAAATCATAAACTGAATGCTAACAAAATATATATTGATTCACACAAAAATTACAGTGTCCCCTTCAGATGGTGTAATGAATCTGGAGCTAAGTTATTCCATTATTGTGACATAATGTTCCATTTAGTGCTGATCTGAGTATTTAATAATAAATACTCCTACAAAAGTAGTATGAAATATAGCTGTTCAAAGCAACAGTTTAGGAGAAAACAGACTGACTTGCACAAGACAGTTGCAGAATATTAAGAGGAACTGTTCTTGTACTGTGCAGTGCTACATATGAATCATAAGGACTACATAAGGAAGATAACCTGCAGTATAAAGCATGTGTATAAATTGCATGTATTTGTTGAGAACATTATGTAGTGCAGCCTGCAGGTTCCATATGCTGCATTGCAATATGTATGTGTATATACGGTTTATGTATTTGTTCAAATCATGTAGTGCAGCCTGCAGGTTCCATATGCTGCATTGCATTATGGGATTGTAGAAGTGCACTGGTGAAATACGTATGGCTACAAATGGGCAGGTGTTATATATGGCATAGCAGTAGTAGCAGGACGCACCTTAATGCAATGCACTAGTATTGTCATTCAAGGATTTTACAATCATAACACTTTAGTGGGTGCTTTATTGAATCTGAATGGTGCCAAAGACTACATGTTTTGCTGAGGAAGTAACACAACTGTTGTGCAGATGCTTTGCCCTCATGATTGGCATTGCTACTGGTCAGAATGCTGGCAGAGTACTACTTGGAACCATCAGCTAGCAATACATCTGCCATGCATGTGCTCTTCCTTTCATTAATGATATTGATACAGGTTTGATGCTGCTGCCAAAGGTTTTAGTACCATCAGTCAACCAGAACATTGCATTCTGCTGTCAGGAAGTAGCACATCTATTAGACAAACTGAAATGTTTCTGGTAAATGGCATTACTGTAAACTACAATCAAGACATGGGGTAAAAAGGTCACACAGAAAAGCCAACAACAGTAAGATGCCAGACAAACCAGAATCTTCATTGTATAATACTCTGCAGAATGTGGGGTGACTTCTAATGCCATATATATGCACAAACTGAAACAGCCAGGAGCAGTTTACAGGTATTGATTGGACAGATAGGAAAAATAAACATAATGTTGTTTATTATAAATTATTAAGTAAAAATTATCATACATGGATGATTAATTTAGGGTCAGTTTTCCTGATGTAAATGAACACTTTAATTGATGTTAATGTTAATACATGTATTATTTATATTATTTAATTAATTATTTGTATATTCATGGTAGGTAGTTGTTTAATTTGCTTAAGGGGAGTGCTTTTTGTATTTTATTTTGTTATAAATATAATTGACTGATTCACTCTGCTAGCCTATACAGATGTAGGTGGGGGACCACAAAATTGGTTAATAACCTTGCTGATTGTAGTCCCCATACATTTATGAATTACATTTATGAATTAATACAATTCGTGGATTATTTGGAATTGTTTATGCAGTGCTGGTCACTTTTTCTTTGATTACTGTTTGATTGAACCTGGCGTGCAAAAGCAAGTTTCCTTGAGGCTTTAGTAGGTTGCATGTTTGATGTTTTCCAAGTGAGGTGATTTTCAATACGTTCATCTAGTCAGTAGTTGCACACATTGCCAGCCACAGAGCCCTCGAGAGTCTGGTCCCATGAGTATAGGTATAAGACCACTCATAATGGTGCCCACTGTTGTGTGTTGCAGGCGATGTGGGATACGTCTTGGAACTGTGGATGATGGTCTCTATCCATAATTCCCAGACTGTGGTAGAAATAGTGAAAACACACAACTGTCACAGACATTGAACATCATCAATCATGGATTCAAAGTTCTGAAAGCCCATCTATGCCGCTTGGATACATCTAGTGGCATACTGCAGAATGCTCCACAGACCTTCAGCAAGAAATCTGAGATCTGCTCATGCTGCATGACTTGGTGGTATGAAAACAGTTACAACATGGAGACATCAGAGCATTGCCTCACACTGTGGCAGCAGTGACTGTGGGACCCATGCAAGTTAGAGGTGAGCACAATGCATCATGGCAGTGACAAAAAGGTGGCATCTAATCCACAGCCATGGTCTGTGACATGAAAAACACAGAATAAAATGACTGTATGAAATAACACAACCAGTCTATATCCATTGACTGGCCATGCTGTGCATCAGATATTACCATACTCACACAGGCCTGAGGAGGGAGCAGGGCACAATTTTTCAACTGGATTTGACCCACTGAGTGGACTTGGTCTCAGAAGGCTGGTGTAGTAGGGGTACAAAATCTTTCTTTACTTGCTGCACTAGTTTACCATCAGAAGCACCTTCTGGGGGGGCTATGAGGGCTTCCTTTATAGAGTAGATGACAGGCACCACATTGGGAGGGTGGTGAGTAATGCCACTGGCATCAATTTCTCTGGAATGGAGTACAGGCACAAATACAGTAACCTGAGAAGGCACTAGCCAAATAGTATCTGCTATTTGGAATGGCACAGTACAGTAGGCCTAACACCTATGACTGTAACTGACTTTGCTGTCAGGGACATGCTGTGCTTATTACTAATTGTTTTATGTTTTCCAGCACTATAGGAAATCAAAGAGTACAGGATTTCCTGCCAGTGGGGCAATAAAGGCTCCTTGGGTGGCAGGGTAATTGTAGTGCACTGCTAACAGTCATATAATATGCTTTAACACCTTTATTAAATTATCATTTAAGACACAGGCAAACATACATTAATAAAAAAGAAAACAAACCATATTAACATTTTTTACATACATAATATATTGCACATATTTTCTTTGTAACTGTCATCAGGCCTACATTACAGAAATTGCTGCATTCTTGCCTTCTCTTAAACCTCACTCCTTCTCCTGAACAATATTATGCTTGTATTGTCCCCAGAATATCCATTTATTTCTATGCAATTTGCTCCTTTTCTTTTGTAAAGATCACCCTTCCAGTTCTTTTATCTCTGTTACAATACTCAGTACTTTAAATACAGTTGTCTTAGACACTGATTTCCATTTTATAGTAATTGTTTTTTTAACAGCGAACAGAATTAAAATTTACAAGGCCCTACTATATCTAGGCAATTCAGACCCTGTGTCCCCACTCAAAAGAATCATGTCCTTAGTGACACCCATTTGCTCACCCAATATTTCTGACAGTGTACTCATCATGGAAGTTTTGAAGTTTCATTACACTCCCAGAAAATATGTTCCCAGTCAACTCTTTCTTCCTCATCACATCTCCAAAATTTGCCATCTACCTGAGGAAAACTTCTTTCAAGTCTACTTTGGATATAAAAATGCCAATCCAAACACTTCCAAGCAAAAATCTTAAACCTTCTAGACTTTCTTGGATATTTGGGAGCCATGCATATGTCCTCCCATTGTTCCCTTGTAAGTTGCTTATTCAGTCTCTCTTCCCAATTTTTTCTAGCATCCTCTGATTGATTCTTACAGTTATTATGCAATATTTTATATGTCATACTAATTATCCCTTTATAACAGCAGCTACTGTTCTAGATTCAACTAAAACCTCTACTAGAGCAGGTCTTTCACTTAAGATTCCCAATTCCTTTCTCTTTGCCTATACTCATATCAATCACTGGTAGGGAAGGCAGTCTCTAACCTCTAGTCAAAATGCATCCTTGGCCTAATCCCATCCTATTACCTTTCCCTCTCTAGTTATTTGCTCCCAATACCTTAGTTCCTTTGGAAGTTTTCTCCTGTAAATTTCAGCCCCCTCTTGCCTATTCCTTGTAACCCTATTTGCAGTCATCCTTAACAGCAAAATGTCCTTTCTCCATTCTCATGTTGGCTTAGCTCTTAGTATACTCTGTTATTTTATGAATATAATATTAATAATTAATAACTTGCTGTTTTTTCACATAGCTGGGGAGGCGAGTCCCACCAAGGATCGCGCTTCTGGCTCCAAGTGTTCGGGTGTCCAGGTGCAGCCCATTCCAGGGACAGTGTCAAGTGGGGAGTTTGACTGGGGAAGTAAACCTGCCAAAGAGTACTGCAGGTGTCCTAAGGAGAGCTCAGGGAGGACAAAAACCTCAAGTGGAGCAGAAGGGCAACAGCTCACTTGATCTTGATTTTCAATATGAATACAGACCATGAAAGCAGGGCCTAATGATCCTTCTAGCTTTTTGGGTTTTAAGCAGGAGGTGTCAGAAAAGTTACCACATGGATAACTGGCTTGTGGCAGCCAAGCATTCATAGCAATGTCACTTTTTGATCCTTCGATGTCGGCTCTTCCTATCATTGTGAAGCAGAATTCACCAAGAGTTGTATTGTTCACCCACTAATAGAGAATATGAGCTGGGATTAGACTGTCATGAGACAGGTTAGTTTTACCTTACTGATGATGTGTTGTTGTAATAGTAATCCTGCTCAGTACGAGAGGAACCACAGGTTCAGACATTTGGTGTATGTGCTTGGCCAAGGAGCCAATGGTGTGAAGCTACCATCTGTGGGATTATGACTGAATGCCTATAATTCAAAATCCCACCTAAATGTAACAGTAATGCAGTGCTGTGGATCTCTAGTTGGCTGGTAGATAGCTGACCACAAGGTCGGCGAGCAACGCTGCTCATCACTGGATCGGAGTGCAGACGGAAGGGGGCTACCTCTCTCCAGCACCGCACATTGGAGCTAAGTCATTCATAGAAAACCTGATTCTGGGTCAGAGTTTTGTCTAATATTGTTTCTCTTTTTTTAATTTCTCCAAATCTTTTGGGTTTCTAATACCATGATGGGAATGGACCTCATTCCTAAGTCAAAGTACGATTAAAGTTCAAGAAATTAATATTGTTTCAATCTTTGATTTCAACCAGAAGTGCTCTTCTCAGCACACGTAATGTGCCCAGTAATTACTCCTTCTGCAATTCGTATGGGGGATTACATGTATTGGTATATCTAAATATGATTGCAGATTCTTTTTTATAAGACCTGTTGCTCCTTCTACTGTTGGAACTGTCTGGGTATCTTTTTTCCACATTGCTGTCATTTCTACCTGCAAATCCTGATATTTTATCACTTTGTGTCTCTCTGTATTCAAGACACTGTAGTCACTGAGTGTGGCAACTTCAGTGATCAATGCTACTTTTGTCTTCTTTTCATGGACAACTATATCCAGTTTTTTAATATCTATCTTTTGAACTATTGGTATTGGGTGATCCCATGTGATGTAGACTTCATAATTTTCTATGATGCTTTGTGGCTCATGTTTCCAGTGTTTTTCAACCACTTCAGTACCATAATGTTTCCACAATCCTCAGTGCAACAGTCTTGCCACATTATTATGCCTTTAAGTATACAGTCCTTCTGCCATTAATATGTCACAACCAGCAGTGAGGTCTGTTTTACAAAACCTACATTTGTCTGTTTCTCCCACATGTTCAATGGAATTTGTAAACCAATGTATATGTAGCCCACTATTTTGGGCCACCAGTATTAACTTTTCATCTCTTGGATTGAATTTGTCTCTCCTTAAAAATTCCTGTGTTCGATCCTGATCAACATGAGGTTTTTCGAGAAGTTTTCTGTACTTGCAATTATATTTATGCATTTTCCACATTTCTTACCTTCTCATCTGGTCCTTCAGTTCCCCTTTATAATCACGAAATACTGAAATCTTGAATTTCAGTATCTCTTGACCATAAAGGTGAATTTTTAAAATAGCAAAAGTGCATAATCGTGGATTCGAATATCTCAAATTCACAGTTATGACTTTACGCTACGTTACGTGTGGTATTTTGTGTGGATGGTGTCCTGTCGTGTGTGGATTTAGGTGAAAATTAAGGTAAGTGAGTGTGTTGTAAGGGTTCTGGGTGGGAGTTTGAGTATATGTGAGTGTGTTTGTAAGTTTGTAAGTTGTACGTGTAGGTTAGGGTAGGCGAGTGAAATTATGAGTGTGTAAGTGTTAGATGTGTTGGTGTTTGTATACGTGTGATGTGTGTGTGTGTGTGTGTGTGTGTGTGTGAGGGACTGTAGAATGTCTGGGTGTGAGTTTACTTTCTTTTTATGTTTGTGCGATCTCGGAGTTAGTATATATAAGTAGGGGGGTGTTGGGGCACAGCCCCCACATGGGGGGTGCAGGGGGCTTGTTCCCCTGCTTATTTGTAGTGTAGGTTTGTGAATGTGTGGTGTTTATGTTTTTGTGTGCTTTTTTTGTTTTGTAATGTGGGCATTGTGGTGTATGTGTGGTGTATGCTGTGTGCTTGGGATTTTAAATTTCCCGGTTTTAGGTTGTCGGTGTTTTGTGGTTTCGCCTTTATGATTTCGAGATACTGAAATTCGAGATTTCAGTATTTTGAGATTATAAAGGGGAACCGGTCCTTCACCTTATATTCTTTCTTATTTTTTTTGTCACATTCAGTTGCTGCCTGATTTTAATCTACTTCTGGTTTGATTTCCATTCCCACTTGATGCAGATATGCTTCTGCTACATTAAGCAGAGAAGTCATCTTAGACTTATTCTCCTCATGTTTTAAAACTTTCACTATATTTGGGTCTTGTGAGGTCAGCAGTTATGTGTGCAGTCCGATGATTGCAGATCTATACATGTAATCAATTTGAAGGCGGCCCATCCCTCCTTCAGAACAGGGACTATATAGTCTTGGTACACACTAATGAAGTCATTTGGTGAGCATGAAGCATCCTTTTTGTTTTCCTGTCTAATCTATCCAACACATTTTGGAGCCAGTCAGTCACTCCAAAACTGTAAGTTCTGACAGGAAGAGCAAATTGGTTTGTAGCTTAAATTTTGTTCCTAGATGTCAAATGTGTTTTCATGATTAATTTAAGTCTGCTCAAGTATTCCTTACTAAATTTTATTCGCACGCATTTGTTCATGTTTTATTGTTGATCCTTCATCAATTCGCAAATATTTATACACTCCCTCTTGCTCAAGTTCTTTTATATCACATTCTTGTCCCAAACTGATGTTTTCTTCGTGCTGCAGTTTTCCTGCTTTAAAGGTTGTGTTTGCACATTTATCAAGACCAAATTACATTCTTATATCATCTGAAAATGTTTTGACTACTTGCAGTTGTGCTTTCAGTTCCTCATCTGCTGAGCTATACAGTTTTAAATCATCGACAAAGAGACGATGAGAAGCCTTTACGCTTTGTTGTTTTCTAGGAGCCAAATTATAGCCATGACCTAAGCTAAGTAGACAGCTTAATGGGTTATGGGCAAGACAGAATAGCAGCGGTGACAGAGATTCACCCTGGAATATCCCCCTTTGAAATTTTATTCCTGGGATAATAATTTGCCCTTTATCATGGCTTAATTGCAAAGTGGTCTGCCACTGTTTCATGGTCACTGTAATGTAGTCAATCAGTGTAGGGTGTATTTTATACATATTTACGCACTGTTTTATCCATGAATGTGGGATACTATCAAATGCTTTTTTGTAGTGAATCCGTGCCATACAGATTCTTTCCCTTTTTACAGTTCTCATCTAATGTTCTTTATGGCTGTACTTATTGTCCTTAAGGATCTGCATTGAAAGTCCCACTCTTTCCTTATTTCTTAAATTTTCCCTCTGCTTTGTAAACATCCCTTTCCACTTTGATTGATAACTTGTTTTGTGCATATGACCCTTTATTGTGCAACTCTAAAATTTCCCTTCAAATCAGATAATCCTAAACCACCTAGTTCTATTGGAAAAAATCATGTTATCCCACTTAACTCTTGCCCTCTTCCCCTGCCAGATAAATTCCTTAAATTCTTTATTATTTATTGTCCACAACTTCACCTGTGTTTGATAAAAATATGCCTAACCTGTATATAAAACTAAAGGGACTAAAAACATTTTCACTACTTGTATTTTACTATCCATATCCATAAAAAGAGCTGCCAGATTCTCAGTTTTTGTATTATCTTTTGTTTAGTCTCTTCCCACATATGTTTAACAGCCATAAAAGAAGCCTTTTTAATCCATATTCCTAAATGCTTCATCTTATTGTGTCCTCATAAATATGTGTTTTGCTGAACCAATTCATATGTGGGTACATAATTTATGGCTATAACCTTTATTTTCATTAATTTTATATACTGAAAAGACTTGAAACTGTCTCAAAATGTTCCACAACACAGAAATGTCATTTTCCAGATTTATCAGGTACAAAATAAGATCATATGCAAGTAAAGCTGACTTTTTTTGATTACCATACCAATTATATCCTTGAATTTCGGAGTCTCTTATTTTCTTTGCCAATGGCTTTAAATATAATGCACATAACAAAGGGGAAAGAGGATACCCCTGCCTGGTTCCTCTCTTTAAACAGAAATTATCAGAGAGGAACCCCGCTCTTTAATTTTTACCTCTGATCCCTCATATATCCTCCTAATTATCTTACTATTGTATCAGGGAATGCAAATGCTTCCATTGCTCTACTCATAAAATCCATGCTTACTCTGTCAAACACATTCTCTGCATTAAGACCTACAAATAACAGCAGTAGTTTCTTACATTCTGCTTCTCCCTGGATCATCATTGTTTGACTAATGTTGTCAAATGTTTGCCTCCCCTCCACAAAATAACACTGATCCATATCTATTAATTTTGGCAACACCTTTGCTATACTTTTATAGACATAAACACTTTATAATCATGGCTTAAAATTGAAATGGACTCATGTAAATCTGAATCTGATGGCTCTATACTGTCTTTAGGTATTACAACCACCACGGCTTTCTTCCAAGATGTTGTGCTTCCCTTTCTTATAAATGTTGTTAAACTAAATCTTCCAGATCTTTATCACTTTCTTCACTTCCAACTTCCAAACTTCTAGAGGAATACCATCTATTCCTAGAGGTTTTCCTGCAGAATGATTATACTTCAGTGTTTTTATCTCATCTCCTCCTGTTTTAACTTTTAATTGTTGAGTCCCATCTGCTTCTAACCTTGGCATACTTAAGTCCTCCATAAATCTTTCCATATATTTCCATTTGTGCTCTTTCTCTTCCATATTTCTCTGTTTTAAACACAGTTTCATAAAATTTCTGAAATATCTCCAATACCTCTACAGGATGTATAGTTTTTTTCTTGTTTTAGGCTCCCTAAATTTGGTGATAATACCTTCTTTCTGTTGTCTAAGTTGCTGTGGTAAAAGTTTTTGTGCTCTGGAGTTATTATCAAGAAAGAGTTGCTTAACAGTAATCTTTCTAAACTCACGCATGTTATTCAGATATTCCCATATTTTCTCTTCAGCACACTCCCTTGTTCTGTGAGATTCCTCTTATTCTGCACTACTTTAACCTTTGTAAGCTCCTCTAAATAATTCCTATTACATCTTAACTGCATCTTTTTCTTTTATTTCTACCCTATTTTTAAACCCCATTTTCATTTTATCCCACTCACTAGCTATAACTTTTGAAGAGATTTTTATCTTAACCTCTGGATAACCAAGTTCTCAGATGACTGCAAACTGGGAGCAGTCATTAAATCCCCCTAAGATGAGAACAACCTTCAGGAAGATTTAACATGGATAAACACTTGGTGCAAAAGCCATTGCTTAAAACTCAATATTAAGAAAAGTATTATAGTACCTTTTGGGAAGTTGGCCACCCTGGGTAACTATGTCATCAATAAAACACCTCTAAAAGTTGATTCAGTGGTCACTAATCTGGGAACTCATGTAGATAGTAACCTAGCCTTCAACCAGCATGTGTCCAAGGCAGTAAGAAAATCCTTCTATGTTGCTCAACTTACAAGCAATACATGGCATCTAGGTCCAGAGCGATCATCAGATCCATAATAGAGTGTAGTGCCATTTTCTGGACTAGGCACCCCATCCATATTAAACATTTGGAGCAGAGTTTCTCCCTACCCTATTTAAGTGCAGCTTGGACCAATAGATAGGTAAAAAGAAATTCACCCCTGATCTGGCACCTATGTCTCTGATGGATGGGGTCTATATTACGTTATTGAAAACCCGTATTATCGAACACCAGAAGACTGACACGTATAGCGTGAACTAGGGTAATGGCAAACGTACAAAACCGCAAAATGTCAAAGTGTCTTGGCTGGCCCGTCTCCGGTATAGCTCTGTAAGGTAAGTGTGCAATAGTTATGGACCTTAGGGTTAGGGTGCGGGTTAAGGTTAGTGCATAGACAGGTAATGTATGTAAGGTTTAGTGTAGGGATAGAAGTAGGGTTTTGTTAGCTGTATGTGTGTGGATTATTTGTTTTGTTTGGGTATATGTCTATAGGGCAAGTGTGCGATAGTCACGGACCTTAGAGTTAGGATGCGGGTTAAGGTAAGTGCATAGATAGTAATGTATGTAAGGTTTAGTGTAGGGTTAGAAGTAGGGTTTGGTTTGTGTATGTATGTGTTTTATTTATTATGTTTGAGTATGTAGCGTGCGGTGGTGTTGGCCGACTATGACGGTTCGAGATTTGAAAGTTTGTGGTTTAGGGGGTTCAGCATATTTGCGGTTCGGGTTATGTGTGTCGGTGTTGTGGTATTCGATGATACGGGTTTTCGATAGTGTAATATAGACCCCCGATGGACAGAGGCAGTCTATGAATAACCCCCTATACAAATCAAATTTGTGGGTCACATTTTGGTTGCACAACTAGGCTTATAAGGGCCCCAGTGGTTATTAACCTAGTATACCCTTATGAAACTGTGAACCTATAATAACTCTTGAAAATTTTCCACTACCCATGCCTTAAATTCCTCTCTTTTTAACAGGTAGGTGAGAAAGCAGCAGTGTGTCATTTTCACTTCATTACTCTGCATTTTTATCTTAGTTTTTATTGGTGCATGATCTGAAATAGTTATCGGATGTGTGTCCAAGCTTTCAATTAAATGCACATTTTACTGGGAGATTTAATTTCTGTCTAGCCTAACCCAGTTATTGCACCTTGGGGAATAATTTGTAAATTCTCTTCAAGTTTCTACTACTGAAGTCACATTTTCCATGCCAAATATTTTCATAAATTTCTTCTAAAATATACCGTTTTGTGTATTTTCCCTTCTAAGTCCCCCCAGATACATCCTCACTGTTGTAAATAAAGTTCCAGTCCCCAGCTATAAGTAATATTCCCTGCTGAAAGCTGATTATTTCTCTGAATTTTTTTAAGCTCCATAAGAGCAGTTTTTGGTGAAATATAAATACATACCAACGTAATTCTCCTTCCTTGCCAGTACTTAATACTACAAATCTAACATTATTATCCTTTTTTCCTCCTCTAGCACTGTAGAAGCCCCTCCAGCAATTAATATAATGTCTCCACTTTTCCTTTGTCCCTTATAATAAGGTTGGGGTTGATATAATGGTTAAAGTGTTAACCTCACAGACACAAGGTACAGGATTTGATTCTCACCTTTGGAAGGGAAATTAGCTAGGCTTAAAATGTCTCCCAACGGTAGCTGTCCTAGCACTTATCTATATGATATTCTGCTGAGTATCCATCCTGAAACTGCAATACTGTAATATTTTAATAAATTGTATAACATATAACTCATCAGTTATAGCTGTATCTCTTTTTATTTTTATTTTCCTTATTTGCTTTGTTTTGCTTTTCTCCATTTTATTTTTTTATCTGGAGGATCAGCAGTGATGCAGGCAGAAGTGATGTAGTAACTGCCATACTCTGCATGGGCTGCTGTGCCTATTGCTGGGTCCCTAGCAGATATCAGGCCTGCCAGTCTGCAGGGGGGGGGATGTTATCCCATGAAAGGTGAACTGGTAGGCTCACTGTTGTCCTCTGTGCTTACATCTCAGGAGGGAGGTGAAGAATGCTCATCTGAGAGTGGCTCGGATGGGGTTTCTTAGGTCACTGGTGGGAAAAGCAGTCGGTGGTGAAGACTGTGGGGGACCAGTATCTTCATGCTAACCTTCTTATGCTGCTTATAGTGTTGTTGCCAGCTGACTCTGACCAATGGGCCACCAGAAGTGGAGCTCACCTATGATGTTGACAATGGAGATGAGTGACTTCTGGGTGGGATTTCCTCTGGGGTGGTCAGACAGGCCTTCCAGACTTCTCCCTATTCTCTTTGGTATGCTTTGATATACTTTTGTGTCATTCTCTCTTCTGTTTATTGTCCAGTCTTCCCAGTCTCCAATTACCCACTCTCTGCCCATGGGCCTCTCTCCAGTACTGCCCCCCCCCCATATGTGTCACTACTTCCTCAGTCAGTCTTTGTCATTCTTTTGTCTGTGTTCTAGATTTGTTTGTTTGCCTGTGATTCCTTTCCTGTACATTTCGTTCTACCCATAAGCTCACCTTGATACCTTCCCCCTCTAGTTTTCTTATAAAAATGGTCACGTACCCACAAAAAAGTTTACTCTTCTTCTCCCTCACATCAGTGCGTTCCCTTCCTGTTGTTCTACTGTGTGTTCCTCTGCTTGTTATTCCCCATTTTTGCCCCTCCACATTTCCTCCCATATGATAAAATGAGTTGGCTCTTTGTTATGGGCTAGCCATTGTGACCATGTATCAGCTATGTGATGCTTCAAAGAACATATGAAAACACATGGCATTGAGTCCTCTACCTGCATGTTGCTTTACTCTGCGTCCTGTGATGGTTCATTGCATGGTTGGTCCAATAGGGTGGTTATTATCATAATTGTGGCTATGAAGATTGATTATGTAGGACTGTCCCTGGCCTAAACATACTATGATGACACTCAGGCATGCTTAATCGTATTGGTCTACATCACACTGCTTATCTCTTCACTCACTTTATGCCGTTCTCTGAATACTCCCAATGGGTTTTTGTTTGCTTGTTAAATAAATTGCAAATGTAAGTAATAACTATGTGACAGATAGTGAGTCTGCACATCTACATACATACAAATATTTCAGACTAGGACAATAATGCCTTTATAACGTGCCAATATATGAAAACAATCATTCCCATAATAAATGTCTCAAGTTGTTTTTAAAAATATCTAAACTAGCACTTGCTGTAAGTGTGTCCTGCAATGTGTTGGTGCCCATTAGTTCACCTGCCCACTTTGTGAGTAATGGGATGAGCTTCAACTAAGTAGATTAACCAACTCATTGGAAAATCAATGAATGAATATTTTTTTTTCTATTATGCAACTTTTAAATTTATTGTCATTAAATGGCCTGAATTTGAGTAGCTGCATAATTGTTTTCCCCCCATAGTTGTGTGACAATGGAGTTAAGTATTTTATTTAGAGAGGTGCAGAGAGTACAGTCCCTTAGAATGGGGTGGGGACTCACCTTCTTCATAAAAACAATGAACCAGAACTGTGTTTTTTCAGGGTAGTTGCATTTTGAAGTTTATACATTGAATAAAAGTGCAAAAATGTAATTTGGAAAAGTGGTTACCACACTGACATTGGATTAGTCATGTTTTATTAAGACTATATTTGATTATACCAGGGTCTCATATCCTGAAGTCATATTGATATATGAATTAGCGAGCTTATAAATTCCATACTTGTGTGTACAGTGTTTGTGTATGTATGATCATTCCATGATAAACTGGTGTCTACAGTAAGTGTATGTATGTATGATCACACCTTGATAAACTGGTGTCTACAGAGCATGTAAGTATGATTTTTCCATGATAAACTGATGTTTACAGCATGTGTAGGTGATAACCCATTGTGTACAGTGCGAGTAGGTATGATCATTCCACGATAAACTGGTGTGTACAGTGTGTGTAGATATGACCATTCCATGATAAACAGGCATGTATGGTGTGTGTAGGTATGCTCATTCCATGATAAACAGGTGTGTACAGTGTGTGTAGGCATGAACATTCCATGATAGGTGTGTACGCTGCATGTAGGTATGATCATTCCATGATAAACAGGTGTGTACCATGTGTGTATGTATGATCAATCCTTAATAAACTGGTGTGTACAGTGTGTATGTATGATCATTTTATGATAAACAGGTGTGCACAGTGCATGTATGTATGATCATTTCATGATAAACAGGTGTGTACAGTGTGTGTATGTATGACCATTTCATGATAAACAGATGTGTACAGTGTGGGTATGTATGACCATTTCATGATAAACAGATGTGTACAGTGTGTGTATGTATGATCATTTTATGATAAACTGGCATGAGAATCAGGACTGTTTTTAAGCTTTATATCTGTTGAGTGCTAGAACAGGGTAATGTAAGTATCAGAAAATTAATATTTTCTTGTAAGTCTTTCAAATATTTATATTGAAAATTACAGTTTTTATTATTTTTCTGTCATTCTTGCAAAGATTTATATCGTAAGTGCAATTTTCATTGCCTGTAGAATGCTAAATTTTAAGTAGTAATAGCTAATCTTAAATACTTCTTTATTCTTAGAAATATTTAAGTAGTAAATGAATTTATTGTTGTATATGTCATTCTAAAATTGTCAACAGAGCCAGAGGAAGGGTGAGAGTGGGGCTTCTGTCCTAGTGCTTGACTTCAGGGGGGGGTCTCATTAGAAGAAAAATCTGTATGTTTTTTTTTTATTTTTAACTTTTTAAAAAGAAACTGTCCTGCCCTCTTTTGAGCATTTGTTGGGATCAGAATCCCTGCTGTCATGCTACTCTGTCTCATAACCTAGCAACTATCTCTCCTCCTCTTGCATTTTAATGCAGACCAACAGAGAGAGAGAGAGAGAGAGAGATATATGAAGTGGCTAGTTAATAGCTTCATAGGATTGTACTAGACAATCAGTCCAGCAGTCCATTGGGAGACAAGGAACTGCTACACCATCTACTTGTTTCACCTATCTGTAATGGAAGACAGTCCAGGGGAGACTTTATGGATTCCCATCCACTCATCGAGGTTGGCTGTAAGGAGACTCAGGGAGGTACTTTGCCATAGAGTGGGAGCTTATTCTACAGGTAGACTATGCGTTAGGAGGAATAACTATCCCAGCAACAGGTTCTAATTAGATTGCAGTGTAGAGCAGAGCCCTTTAGGCAGGTATTAATGGTACTACCATTTTTGTTTTGATGTTGAGACTGATCAGTCTGCCTCCCTGGTTGTGAAAGGCTGCAGATGCCTGATATAGTATATCAGTGTATCTAGGATAACAAAGTTAGATTCCAGATAATGAAAGGACTGCATCAACTTTTTCTACAGCAGATTATATATCTATATTTCTTCATCTCTCTCTTTATATATATATATATATATATATATATATATATATATATATATATATAAATCACAGTTTATTTATTTATTTCATTTAACATTTGTTGACAGGGAAAGTCTAAGAGCCTATTTTCAGCGGAGGCCCAGGGAGAAATTCTCCTGATGCATGTCTTTGGAATGTGAGAGGAAACCGAAATACTTGGAGGAAACCCACGTGAATGCAGGGAGGACATGCAGAATCCACACAGAAGGCACCCCAGCTGAGAATTGCACTGGAGAACCTCTTGCTGTGAGGTGACAGCATTATCTGGTACACCACTGTGCTGCCCCCAGTTGATCTAATGAGAGTCTCCAGTACATTTTGACAGTCATTACTCTGACAAGAAGGAAATGTTATGATTTTTTGATCACTGGCATTAGTTTTTTACAGATTTAAAAGGAATATTTCAGTTTGTTTTATAACAGTGTTTTGGATTGTGCAAGTAGTACAGAAAAGCTGTTTTACTGGCATCTGGTTTAGTTGCTAGAGGAACCAGTAAGCATCCATTTTTGATTGGTTTAGGCTGCATCAAGTGGCTGGTGCCTAAGACAATATGAATGAGACCAAAAGTAAGAATGCTTGGACCTTGGTGAGAGGTGTAGTTATAAATAATGGAGTGAGCGAGAGGAAAGAAAATAACTGTACTATTTTATTAGTGATATATACTACAGTCCAGTGTATGATTTCTAAAGATATTGGGAGTAGTATATGTGGGTAACTGATTATTTTGAACTTAGCCATTACCACACAATTACAAAGTAGGTAACTAATTACCTGATCATTGAATTAGACTTTAAAATCAGCTAGTATGATATGCATGCTTATCAAGTAAACTAAGAGATACAGCTTGGAGAGCAACAATAAAATTTTGGCATATGTGGAAAAAATATTAAAATTTATGTGTGTGTGTGTGTGTGTGTGTGTGTGTGTGTGTGTGTGTGTGTGTGTGTGTGTGTGAGATTGCAATGGGTTGCACTCTGTGTCTGACAATAACGAGATGAATTATATTACTATGGCCATTACTTATGTATTAATTGGTAATCATTTAAAATGTGGACCCATTAGAGCAAGTCCTGAAATGTAAAGACTGAATAGCTGAAAGATTGGACTTACATATACTAAGTTTGAGATGCCATTTCTTCAAATAATCCTTTTTCTCCAAGGTATGTCAATCTTGAAATTGGTATATATAAGTTTAGGGGTGTGTGAGGGGCTTGCTTCCCTGCAAAAAGAAATTTTAAGGAGAAGAGGAAATTTCAACATTTTCTCTTCTGTGTTTTTTTTTTTTTCTGGCTTTTCAGAACTCTGCATTTTGAGTGCAGATATTTCAATTGGGATCCATATCAATCATTATTTTTCATTCATTTGATCCTAATCAGGCATCTGAGGAGCACACAATTAATAAAACATTTGTAATTAGTGGTCACATCTCCATAGGTAGACGTGTGTTTGTGTGTGAGGTTGCAATGAGTTCAATGTATGTGTCTGAGAGCAATGTGCTGTACTGTATTAATGTGGCCATTGTTTGTATATTTATTCACTCACTTGATCACAGTCAGGCATCTGAGGCAGGCAGTCCATAAAGAAGCTATAATTGGTAGCCATGAGTGTGCGTGTATGAATGCCAATGGGTTATACTCTGTGTGCTTGACAGCAAGGAGATGAAATACATTACTGTGGCCATTATGTACGCATTTATTATTCATAGTTAGACAATCAAGGTGTACATAGTTAATGTGGCTGTTATAGGCAGATGGGAAGGTAATCTGTAAATGAAACTGTCATTTGATTGCATTTAAATGGTAAGTGATATGGCTTGGCAGTTTTAGTATATGTTTCAGTAAAGCAAGATGAAATACATTATTGTGACCATAGTTATTACAGACATCTGAAGTGTATACTGTTAATAAAGTGGTAATAAAGTGGTTATAATGAGTAGATACTGAAGAATTCTAAGGAAAAAAGTAATTGATCCCTCTTGCTGTTTAGTTACAGTTAAACAGTTGATGACCTGTCATAATATATCCTCATAGGTAAGTACTACACATTTAATATGCAGAACATTACAAACCTAGCCAAATACCCCTATTAAAAAGTTCCTCTAGCCTCAAGGAGAGCAAGACAAAATAGACTGGGGAAAATTTAAGACTGCTCATCTAATTATCCAGGCTTACCTTGAAGGTGGCAAGGGAGCTAGCTACTCTGCTTGACGTGTAGTGGAAGTTTGCTCTACAGGTGAATGATACACTGGGATATGAATCTAGTATGCCACATTTTCTTTACTTATCTGTTGATGAAGGTTTAGTTCACCATTTTTTTTTTCTGTGAAGGAATTAGAGGTCTAAGTGGGCTGGATCTTTCATGGTTTGAAAGGCAAGAAACAGATCTCCACAAATGAATCTATACATGATTGAGTATAGGCGTAGGGCTTCCAGTTTGTACTGATAACTAAGATTTTTGGGGCCACTGATTTGTTTAGTTATGAATCTGAGGTCTGTCAAGTTGAGTGATTTTCCAAAAAACATAAACAATGCAAACCATTGTTCCACTTTAATAAAATAATAAGTACATGAAAACAGAATGTTACAATAAATAATTTCATCCTTCAGTCTGAAGAAGTCCACTTGGAGGATTAAAGCACTTACTATGATATTCTGTTTTTATGTATTTATTATTTTATTAAAGTGGAACTATTGCTTGTATTATTTATTTTGTAGATGATTACAGTTATAACGTTTGAAATGGTGACTTTCTGAGTGCTGTCTTGTTTTTACATGCAAGTTGAGTGATATGTTCAGAAAATACATGCCAACAGGTGTATTGTATTCAAAAATGGATCTGATGAGATACAAGTAAAGGGGGGCTTAAGACTTCTTTGGATTTAATGAAGTTGCCTTTGGAAATTAGTTGATCCAGACAGAAGGCTCTCTGGACTGCTGCGGAGATATGGTGGTCAAATGATAAGGAATTATCAACAAACAGTTCCTAGATCCCTTGCAAAAGTGCATCATTAAAGGAATGTATCACCTATATGGTATGTGAAAATGTTTTGTTTACCAAAACAAACTATGATACATTTTTTCACATTTAATTTGAGTCCATTGTCATTGCACCAGTTGCTAATGTGGTCTAACTTATTTTGGAGTAATTGTGAGTCAGTGTAAGATGAATTAATAATACCCAATTTACAGTCATCAGCAAGGTTAGATAACCATAGATCAAGCATGTTGGCCTGAAGATCTGAAAAACAGATGCCAAATAGGAGAGGGACTCATCACTGAGCCTTGTTGTACACTGTGACAATGTGAAGTATTGTCAGCTATGCCAGGAGAAGTAGGGTAGTGGATGTGTAACTTATACCAGCATAGCTAGCTGGAGTTTTGTGAAGAATTATATGTCATTTGTATATCAAACTGATTTGTACAGATGTTTGTGTTGAAAAATGTATTTGTAAAGCTTCTTGTGTTAAAATGTACCAACAGTGTGTCCTGCTGGACAGCAAAGAAATATACCTGTTTGTCAGACTGTATTATAACTGTTGAAATTAATATTGTAACAGAAGATACTGGAAGAGAAGAGGTTAAACTCAACTCTAGCTTACTTTCAAAAATAGTTTGAAATTAAATTACTTAATTTAGGCCATAAAGATTGTTCCCCGGATTCACCAATCTTCCGTGCAGGACTAGCTTAGTCCTGCACGGAAATGCACATTTAGGAGCAGGATGTCAGCGAGCCATGCATATCAATGAAGGCACACTGCCCGAGCTCCGAGGCTTACACGGAGCATGTACGAGTGCAGGGGGCATGTCTGAGAGTAGAGCTCTCATAATAAACATGCCCCTGCAATGTAGAACAGCAGAAGATGGGAAGAAATGAGCGAGATCGCACATAGGTGTCCGCAGATTCCCACCAACAGTTCCACATGTATACAACAGCAACATTACAGAAAAAGTAAATGAAGAAACCCTTTTATTTTTTTTTTAAATCTGATTAAAGCTAACCGTTGGTGAGTGGGTGTGCCTATCGCTTAGCTACAGTTAAAGCAGCTTAAAAGGCTGAAGAGGATAACAAGGAAGATATGTGCAAATGAAGCAGCACAGCAACAGTGTAGTGGGCAGAACATTTGCCTAACGAGCAGGCATTCCTGGTTCGAGTCCCACTGCAGCACAGTCTATTTTACATGGCAAAGCAAGTTATAGCCAATATTTTTGTTGCAAAACCCACTAAATAACACATATTTATGAACTAGAGTACTGCAGGAAAATGCACATGTGAAGTATTAGTGTCATAATGAATAAGGCACTAGTAAGCAGGTCTAAGCACAACTAAGCAGTAGTAAGCATATGTAAGCACTAGTAAGCATGTTTGAGTGCATTTGCATGGGGGTAAGCACTGCCTACACAGATTAAGCAATCTGGAAGCTTACTGATTATAAGAAACTGTAACCAGAAGTTAGCAGTGCTTAGCTCCGTGCAAATACACGCACACCCGCTTACAATTGCTATAAAGTGCCTTAATCACTCTGTATCCAACAGCCCATGTTCTGCCCAGCAACAAGATAACAGCCTCTGCAAGGCTCAAACCCAGGACCCTGTACACTACAGTCACAGTAGTTAACCACTAAGCCATCACAGCAGTACATAAGATTGAGTTTCAACAAACAATTCCTCACTACAGGAAAATCAAACTGAACATGTGAAATGACTCTATGTACAGTGTGATGTTGTATAACCTGCTACATAACATAAATATGTGAACTGGAGTACTGCAGTAAGGCCAGATGTGAGGCATTATTGTAATAAAGTGTTGAATTTGCCAGGACCCTATACAGTGTACGTACACATGAATCACAGATACCAGACACAGATATAACATGTAACAAATAATAAATCAATGTCAAAAGGAAAATATAATGCTAATTAGATATTAAGCAATGCTAAGCACTGCACAGGTCATCTTATGTGGTGTAAGCAATGTGTAGGCCGGCTAACTCAATCTGCCCAGTGGTATGCCCCTTTAAGCAATGCCAACATTAGGTAAGCAGGTGTGCCCATAGCTTAGCCTTTTCAAAACCGTCCAATCACAGGAAAGTGTGGGAAATTGGGCATATTTAAACCCCACAGGTGCCAATAATTCCCACAACTGGTTGCAGCTCCCTACTGTAGGCAGAATGGCTGGAGTTGGGGAAGACACTCAATTTAGAGCACAGCGCTGGGGCCCCCAGGAGTCCAGATTCATGATATGGCTCCTGGTAAAACACCATGAGGAGAGACCACTGCAGGGCCAGTACCAGGGCTCTCAATATAAAGCAGAGACCTTGGAAAGTCTCGCCTGTGACCTCACCAGTGCCACTGGTGTCCCCTGGACTGGTGAGCAGGGCAAGCATCACCATGCTGACTTGAAGTGGTGGAGGGGTGATCTCTTGGACCAATGGATCCAAGAATCCAGGCAGATGGCTGATGCTCATTCTACTATATAGATAATGCTTGCCTAGCTTGTGTATACTATGGATAGGTAATGGCTAACTATCACTGTATTTCTCCAACAGCTGCAGATGAGTGGGCTGCAAACCAGCAAGCCCATGCTGTTAGGTTGCAAAGGCTGCATCGCAAGGCAGGTTAGTAATATTCTTGCATGTACCATCATAACAAATAAATATAACAGTACTAGAAAGTGTTGTACCAGTATAAAAATGTATTGTGTATGGGATGTACTGAATAAACCAGACACTATGGCAGGAAGACTGTCATATAGGTTGCATGAAAAAAAAGGTGTAATATCTAGTGATTAAAAGTATAACCCCTGGGGTGCTTGTGTACATTCTGCTTTAATATGCTGTTGTAGTGTTCATAGGTTCATAGGTTCATACTAGGCTATCTGCCCTAGGGCATTTATAAGCCTAGCCAGAGTGTGTGTGGCTTTCACCACCCCTTAGGATGGGAATACTATGCCCTTTTAGGGTTTAGTTTACTGTGCCTCTGTCTAGTAGTGACACAGAGATGACCCCCGGGGTAAACCTACGATCTCCCATCCACTCATCGAGATTTCTCTTGAATAGAGTCAGTGAAGGGCTCTGCCTAATATGGACTGGGATTCTGTTCCAGAGTGTAGGGAGCCTCTGGGTTATGAATCTGTCCCTCCAGCACGTCCTATTTATTTCTGTGTTGAGGTTTAAGTCTCTTGTTCTCGTGGCTCTGATGGATTTGGATTTTTTGAGGTGGAGCATGTCCATTAATTCCTGATTGGACATGGCCTTGTACGTCAGGCACAGATCACCTCTGAGTAGGCGGTATGCGACTGAATAGAGCTGGAGTTTTTTCAGTCGGGCAGCATATGACATATGTTTAAGACCCTTTATCCTCTTGGTGAGGAACTTTGGGGTCTTTCCAACTGCTGCAGGTGTCGGGTGAGATACATCCCAAATGGGGCATTGTACTCAATCATTGGCCTGATAAGAGAAGAGTACAGGGGCACAATGACCTCTCTTGATCTAGATGTGAAACCCTTCATGATAAGGTGGGCAATATAGAAGGTCTTCCTAACCACTTTGGCAATGTGAGTGTCAAATGAGAGGTTACTGTCAACCTGGGTCCCTAGGTCCCTGATTACCTCTTCCGTACTTAATGGATTACCACCTATGTGGTAATTTGTCGGTACCTTGTTTTTCCCAAAGGGTATGACTATACATTTTTGGCGTTCAGCTTAAGGCCATGGCTCTGGCACCAATTATCCATTTCTATGAGGCCTCTCTGAAGGATGTTTGTGTCCGCTGGAGTATCAATTATGGCCCAGTTTGCAGTCATCTGCGAACTTTGTCAGCCACAATCCTCCTATGTTTGCCTGTACCTCAGAAAAATAAATGCCGAACAAGAGGGGTCCCAGGACTGAGCCCTGTGGGACACCGCTTGTGACTGGCTTAGAGTCTGACATAGCTCCAGCAACTCTGACCCTGTGGGTTCTGTCCTTGAGCCAGTTTGCAACCCATCTTGTGACATATGGGTTTACATTTAAGCTGGTGAGTTTGTCTATGATGCCCGAGTGGGGTATTGTGTCAAAGGCTTTTGCAAGGTCAAGGTAGGCTGTGTGAACTGCTTTACCCTCATCAATGGCCTTAGTGACTGTTTCAAAAAGTCGACCAAGTTCAAAAGGCAGGATCTGCCCTTGACAAAGCCAAATTGGGTAGGATCCAATGTCTGTAGGTCCCCAATGTCTTTGTTTATGAGTTCCATAATGATCCTCTCCATAGCTTTGCAGACCAGGCTCATCAAGCTTATGGGTGGTAATTTCCAGGGTCTGTAGAAGCACCGCCTTTGTGAAGTGGGACCACTGTTGCCGTCGCCACTCTTTGGGTATGTATCCTGTAGTAAGGCTAAGATTAAACAGCAGCCTTATGTGTGGGTTTAGTTCCTCTTGAGTTCATGTAGCACACAGCCGGGACATCATCCGGTCCCATTGATGCTGTGTTTTTAGCTTTAGAGAGGGCGGCTCTCACCTGGGCATCTGAGATGTTAGGGAGGCTACACTCTGCTGGGATAGTTATTTCTCCTTTTGGGGGGGAGGAGAAATTTGCACTGAACCTGTCTGCCAGAATGTTGGCAATGTCTGTGGGTTCAGTGTATTTTGTGTCATTTTGGACTAACTCTGAGTATATCTGGGAGTTTCCACCCAGGTTTCTAACATAGCTAAAGAAGGCCTTGTGATTGTCTTTTGTGTCTTTTGTGATTTTTCTCTCAAAGTTGGCCTTGGATGATTTTATGAGTGATCGTAGTTTTTTGCTAGTACTGATCAGAGATGCCTTCCCTTTTAGGGATTTTGCTCTGTCATGTAGTAGCTTCCTCCTCCTGTTGTAAAGTTTGTTTATGGCTGGGGTCCACCAGACTGGGCGCCTGCCTTTGGGGGAATAGGTCTTAGTTTTATTTGGGATTGCATGATCCATGCATTCTTGAAGGTGCCCATAGAAGGCATTTGCAAAGGATTCAGCAGTGTGGGTTGTGGTTTCCACTGGCCCAAGGGCCTTGAAGGATACCACTTTAGTCTTAAGAAGTGTGAAGTTGGCTTTTGAGAAGTTCTTCACTGTGGTCTTTTGTGCAGGGGGTGGGGGCGGGATGTGGATTTCCAGTGAGATTAATTTATGGTCTGATCTTACCAAAGAGGGATATACTTCCGGTGTGGAGCATTTTGTCCCCATGTTTGTGATGATCAGGTCTAGTATATTGTCTCCTCTTGTGGGAATGGTGACTAGTTGTTCCATTGCATTTGAGTTTATGAATTCTAGAAACCTTTGGGCTAGGGTGTTGGGGCTTGAGTAATGTTCCCAGTCTATGTTTGGGTAGTTGAAGTCTCCCAAAATGATGGTATTTGGAGAGACATTCATACTCTCCAGTGTCTTCAGGAAGGCTGTGTGGGGTTCCTGAGTTTGAGAGGGTGGTCTGTAGCATGCTACAAACTGTAAGGCAGTTTTGCCCATGGTTAGTTGCACCTGGATAGTCTCCGATGCTTCGTGCGTTGCCACTAACCTGGAGGTGTGGGTATCTTTGATGAAAATGGATACTCCCCGTCCTTTTGTGGTTCAGTCCAAGCTTTTGGGCCGGAAAGCATGATATGAGGTAAAACCTGATAGTGCTGGGGTGCTCTCAGGAGCCTTGAACCAGGTTTCAGTCACTGCACAGACATCGATGTTCTCCATACTGAGGAGGGCTTCGAGGGCATGCATCTTGAGGTTTAGACTTCTGGCATTGAGCATCATTACCCTTAGTTTTTTTCCACTTGTGTTTTCTAGGGAGGTAGGTTTGTCATTTGAGCCTTGCCTAAAAAGGCACTATGGGGTGGCAAGAGCCTTGGCCAATATCCGGAAGCCCAGGGTGACAGGTGCAAGCCATCCCTTGAAGCAGCGTGGCTTGTCAAGCATGTCATCCCAAGCAGACAGACATTGGATCCCCTTAGAATGACACCAGTAATTAAGCCAATTGTTAAAACTGATCATTTTGTCTTTGTACTGTGGCATCATTCTTGGTGAGGGTAAGATGCTGCTCAGGGTCAGGGTCATACCGGCCTGGGCTACATAATCAGAGAACTCCTCTATGTCTCTTTTCATGTAGTCCAGGGAGGTACATCTCAGGTCATTCACACCGGCATGTACAATGACTGAGTCATATTTGTACTTGCTGTGGAGTGACCTGAGTGCTTGTGTTATGTGGCGGATTCTAGCTCCCGACAGGCAGCTTACTGTGACCTTTTCCTTGTTCAGTCTGGTGAGCAGGACGTCAGTGTGTCTGACTATGGAGTCACCTATTACAAGTGTGTCTGGCATGTTGTTTGGCCTTAAGGGCTGTGACTGTTTAGCACACTGACTTTGTGAACTATGTGTTGCATGTGCTATGTCTTGAGGTGGTGGTTGCTTGGGTGTCTGCTTTGGAGGCCTCTGTTGTTTTGGTAGATTTTAATCAGCGCCTCCAGTATGTTTTAGTGTGTTTATGTGTTTGGTTTGCAGTTGTGATAGTTCTATGTGAGACTGGGTTTGTGGTGTGCGTGGTTACCTTCTCCTCCTGACTGGTCTTGCCAGTACTGAATTGAGAGAGCTCAGCCTCCAGTTTGGCTATATAGTTGCATCTCTCGCATATATTTGTATTTGTTGGGAGGAGGAGAGGGTTGTCTGTGTACATGAGGCAATTGTAACATTGCCTCAAGATTCCCAGATTCACCAGCTGAACAGGAGAGGATGCCAGCAACTGACCCTTCAACATGCTAGAAATAGTGAAAAAGATTGCTGTGTAACTGAGTCAGAAAGGACCTATAGGAAAATGGGTACTCAACAGAATTTAGGTGAATGAAGTACTTTCTTTTGTTTAAGAGTGCTTTACCTGTGTAAAAATGCTTTAGGAGCAAGTGCTGAGCTTTTCAGATAGAGTATAGGCTGTTTAGATTGCAAGTAGAACAGTTCTAAGGGAAAAATTGAAGAGCAGACTTGGCGGAGCCAGAAAAAGTTTAACCTTGTTTAACCGGCACTGAGCTAGGCACACGACCGCGCAAAGCCGTGCAAATGCGGATTTTAAGCAGTGAACTATAAAAGACCTAGGAATGGTCCCAAACAACCAATTACTACAGCTTCTTGTGCTGAGGTCACTTCCCCCAAGGACAGGTAGGCTGCTCAAGGCTCCCCACTCCCACTGGTGAGCAAAGAAACTTCCTTCTATCCAAGTAAGGTAATGGACAACACAGGAACTACACCACAGCCCAGAATACAGCAATGCCTGTATACTGGTCTAAACTAGTCGAGGAAGGTGGGAAAACAAGGATTATTTTTTTGTTTTTTTGTTTATGGGATGTATTGCATCCCATGGATGTTGCATTCTATAAATAGTACTGTTGTATTAAGCAGTCTTACCCACGCTTGTGAACGCAGTTAAAATGTGTAGGAAGTTCAGTATAATAATATTGGAAGTCCCAAGAGGTCAGTCATATAGAACAACTGAGGGAGACTTAGACAGAAACCATTGGAATGCTTTACACAATTTCCCTGATAGCACAGTGTACTGTGATGTCAACTGTAATATTTTTATCACACACAGCAGGGGTTTGAATCCTGGGAGTGGTAGTAAGTTGTATGCATAATCATACCCCACAACTGTACAGAGTTTGTGATAATGTTCAGCTAGAAAGCTGTATGCATAATTAGACCCAACAATTGTACAGACTTTGCTAGAATGTTCAGATAGTACGCTGTAAGCATAATCATAACCATCAACTCTACAGACTGTAGCAGAATGTTCAGGTAGTAAGCTGTAGGCATAGTCATACCCCTCAACTGTTCTGATCTGTCCAGCATGTCCAGATAACGGGCCCAAATCTGCTGACTGGTAACCTGTTCCCCTGACAAATAAGTGTGATGATCCAAGAAATGTAGGCAGCTTATACTGACATATAGTGGATAGTCAGACCTGAACATAAAAAGAGAGTGTATATGGAAACAAACCTGTCATTGTAGCATCTCACCCAAAGTGTATGACAGCTATTCCAAAATATGTCACATTAACACCTGCATCCTGTCAAGACTTGACCAGTGTGTGTGCAATAATGGACTGTTATGTATGTGTATAACATCAATATGGCATCTGGGAGTATGTGTAGAATTTGTCAGGTAGTGTTAACAAAGATTTACCCCACAGCTATAACAGGTAAGAGATGTAGACTGTAGGTACAACACAGTTCACTCATATACTTGTCTACAAGCATGGCATCTGGGAGTATGTGTAGAATTTGTCAGGTAGTGTTAATGATTTTCCCAACAGCTATAACAGTTAAGAGGTGCAGACTGTAGTTACAACACAGTTTACTCATATACTTGTCTACAAGCATGGCATCTGGGAGTATGTGTAGAATTTGTCAGGTAGTGTTAACAGCGATTTCTCAACAGCTATAACAGGTAAGACATATAGACTATATGTAAGACACAGTCTACGTATATACTAATCTACAAACATACCATTGTACAAAGTAAGGCCATTGGATAATGTAATAATACATGTAAGGGATAGATCACTGCAGTAACTAAGAATGTTGTGAAAACTACAGGGATATATTATTTAATTGACCCCTCTCTCTCACCCCCACCATATGTGCAACAATAACCCAAATACACACCTCAATGGGTATGTATACACTCCATACTTTTGTTGGGACATATGTCCTATTGGTTTACAAATATTTACATTTGGTTCTATGCATGTGTCATGTTAAAATACCCCCATGCTGGTGGCCTGTTGCCATCAATGACAAATGCATGCTGTTGTAATGGCCACTGTTGTCCCATATGTGCATGTGTTCTGCTTGCTCTGCAACTGTTGTAAATCTGGTGTCATGGGTTAATGGGAATATCTATGCATGCTGTTATAACTAAACCTGAATGCTGTTGACTATTACTAGCCCATATCATTCTTAAAACTGCAACACCACAGCTCATATGGGAAGGCGGGTCCCAGCGTACCCACCTTTCCCACCTCAGCTGGCCATGGCACTGGGCACCAGCACGTCTGGGGCCCAGCCTGGAACCTCCTCCTCTGTTGGACCTGCACCACCTTTGGGTGGAACCACTGCAAGGGATGGGGCTTGGCCCCCTCCTGGGAGCAGTGGCAGAGAGGTACCTGTCACCTGCCATCAGGTCTGGGCCATAGTGACCTCGACAGGGAGTTTCGAGACCGGCTACACCACCTTGAGGGCCATGTGGTGCAAATAGCGGGTGAGTCTGCCCCTACTACCCAGCCCCCAGCACAGCCATCCTTGGTGCTGTAAAGGTACAGTGGTGACTGCCAATGGGTGGGGACTTCAATCCCACTGATTCCATTTGGGGCTCATGGGCTTGTGACTTCCAAACACCCTCCCTGTCCACGGTGTTTACCCCCCACATGTGTAATATACCACCCCTGTATGCATCTTGTTTGTCTTGTCTGTTAACCTACCCAACCTACCTTCCAAAATATACCTATTACCCCTCCCCAACATCCTACTCTCACCTGAAAAAAAAGGGCCATCTGTTCCCACAAAAAACGTTTGCCCCATACATTGCTGTCCATTTCGCACACGTGCCCACTGGACACATGTAATCCAGTCTAATTGGCATCACAATGAATTATTGTTGTCCTCACTCCCTCCCAGGGGTTTGAGTGTCCTAATCTACCTCCAAATTCAGTGTATATGCATAGCTGTTGCTGTAGAAGAAATGGGTAGCTATGGACCTTCCCTACACCCTTCCTGCACATGTCGTGGTGGTTTGGCTCTGCTTTTCTGTTGCTGTATTTACATCGTGGTGGTTTGGCTCTGCTTTTGTGTTGCTGTATTTTTGTCATGGTGGTTTGTCTCTGCTTTTCTGTTGCTGTATTTTTGTCATGGTGGTTTGGCTCTGCTTTTCTGTTGCTGTATTTTTGTCGTGGTGGTTTGGCTCTGCTTTTCTGTTGCTGTATTTTTGGTCGTGGTGGTTTGGCTCTGATTTCTGTTGCTGTATATTTGCTATACTGAACAGTCATGGTGGTTTGGCTTTGCTTTTCTGTTGCTGTACCCTTCCTGCACATCCCTGGCTATTTTCCCTACTGTCTTTCCCTCTTTGTGCATCTTTTTCACCACTTTCCCATCAACTCCTTTTTCTTTTCTTTTAAAGAAATTAGTGCAGGGTAAGCACTTTTAAGCAGCAGTGAGTGGGTTTAAGCCTGTTTGTGTGGGGGAAAGCAATGCCTACACAGGTTAAGCAATTTAGGAACTAAAATAAAAATAAAAATAGCACCACTTTCTGTCTCAGGAAAACTCCAAAAAGCACCAGCACGACACCAGTAAATACGAACACAAATAGTTTAATCCAATATTAACTGTTGAGCGCTTTCATCTACAAAAGACTTCATCAGAACACATAATAAATGACTTCTGTTCACTTAAATATGTTTACATTCATCACATGATACACATCCATTAATGTTTTAAAGTGCTAGTGCTAAAATCGAAATCCTTCCATTTACTTAATATACTATATCATAAACTAAGCTCACTACATATTGTGTTGTAAATGTACATTAAAAACAGTACCTTTGCCCATTAAAAATACATAACATCCCCAAAATTGTACTGAGGAAAACTTACAGTTTAAAACTCTGGAAGTTACTTAAACCTGAACTTTTATTATAACATAAGTTTGTGGTTATGGAGCAGTTACCTACAATTGTCTAATATTGGTTTGATGGAAACATGCTCATTAATTCCAGGGTGCGTAGAAGCATTTAGTTTAATCTGCCACCTGACTTCCCTGTCACTAACCATCTTTTTGATGTCCCCCCCTCACATTACACCTAACCACTTCCAAGATACCAAATGTAAAATTAATACAATCCTTACTCATTTTAAGGTGTTTCCATAAAGCATTATTCTCATTGTGTTTCTTAATGCTATATTGATGGTCATAAATCCTGTTGCGTAAACATCTAATGGTCTTTCCTACATAAAAACAGGGACAGTGGGTACAGGTGGCCAAATATACCAAATTCTTAGACCTGCAGTTCCCCTTGTGGAAAATTATTCTCGATTTATTGTAGTTCTGTAAAACCAACTCTTGAACACCTATAATGTGTTGACACTGTTGACAGGTGCCACATTTAGTTGTGCCACCACTTCTACACCTGTCATTCTTCTTATTATGTTTCCTCTCCAATAAAAACTTCATATTAGGCCCATTTCTGTGTACAAAAAATGGCTCCTTCCCTACAATATTCAATATCCTATTGTCAGCTTTAAATACATTCCAATTCTGCTGGATAATACTTTTTATATCTCCACTAAAGGGTCCATGTTGAAGTACGCAGGCCTTCCCATATTTATTCATGGCCTCCTTGTCACTACTAATAGCGTTGTTCTGTTTTATACCTGATACAGGTCCCACTCCTAAGAGGGGTTTGAACTTTATACCCCATTGTTCCCGGACATAGTCCCTGAGATCCACAATCATATCATTAGGGTACCCTCTTTCTACAAAATAGGAACCTATTTTTTCAAGTTCAATATCTAAGTCCTTTTTATCCGACGTCATCCTGGCTGCTCTAATAAATTGCCCTTTGACTATGTTCCTTTTCTGGGCCCAAGGATGACTGCTGGAAAAATGCAAATAGGAATTACTAAAGGTATGTTTCCTAAAGATGTTGGACTTGAATTTCCCATCCTGTAACGTAATCAGCACATCTAGAAAAGAAATGGTTTCCTTATCCATATTGATGGTAAATTTAAAGTGCTCACTACAAGAGTTTATATATCCGAAAAAATTTTCAAGTTCCTGCCGACTTCCCTTCCAAACGAGGAATATGTCGTCTAAAAAGCGGTAATAACATGTGATGTAACTGGACCACTGGGATTCTAGGATGTATTCCTTTTCCCAATTAAATAACACCAGGTTTGCATATATGGGGGCACAGGCTGCCCCCATCGCTACCCCTTTGGATTGTTTGTAGTATTCACCCTCATAATAAATATAATTATGAGCCAATACCACTTCCATAAAATTCATAATTAATAATGTCCTGTCCCATGACAGTTGTCCAAGCTCAAAAATGCTCTCCTGAAACCTTCTCATACCTTCCTCTTGTGGTATGCTTGAAAAAAGGTCAATTACATCAATGGTGACCAACCATTCTTCCCCCTCTGATAAATTGGGCACCAATCTACCTAAGAAATCCCATGAGTCAAATACTAAATGAGTAATTTTTCCAAGACTAGATTTTAACCATTTGTCAATGACTTTACCAAATGGAAACATTTTGGAAAAACTGCCCGAAATTATAGGTCTAAAAGGGGGATACACATTGTCTTTGTGGATCTTGGGTATACCCAAAATAGTACCTATAATGGGCTGCTCCACTTTCAAAAACCGGAATAGGTCTAAGTCAATACTCCCTTCCAATAATAGATCATCCAACAATAAATCCACCTTATGATATCCTCTATTCACTTCATTCACGGATGATACCTCATATTTTCCGGAATTAAATAAGATACTGTTCATCTTGTTAATATATTCTTGGGAGGAGTACAATACCACACCTCCCCCCTTGTCCGGTTTCATAATCCGGATATTGGGGTCCGCCTGTAAATTCTTCAAAACTCTGTACTCGTCAAAGGTGAGGTTGTATTCGTAATTTTTATTGTTATGTCTATTTTGCTTGCTATACCTGTATATGTCCCCTATTACTAGTTTCTCAAAAGTATCCAATAGAAAGTTTAAAGGGGGGGTGTAAGAGCTTTTAATCTTAAATTCTTTATCTTCCTTGTACTGAGAGCCATCAAATTTGACACCTAAATTTAGTTTCCTAATGTATTTTTTCACATCCACTATATTTTCAACTACATCTAATCCACCGTGTGGTATAAATTTCATCCCTTTAGACAACAGGGTGAAATGTTCCTTTTTAATATTCTCACCGGTGTAGTTGTAGATGTAAAAATTATCATAGGAACTAATTACATAATTTATTCTAATGATCTCCGGTTCTTTCTCCTTAGGGGCGAGTTGACGAGGATGTCCTACCTTGTCACCCTCCCTCCTAGAAAGTCTTCCCTTCCACTGTGGTAGCCTCTCTGATTTTCTTCCCATTCCACATCTCCCTCTAAAAAATCTTGGTAACGTGATTCATTCCGGTGGTTGTAAAAGATACTTCTCTGATTGTTATAACCCCTAAATCTTTGATTGTCTCTAAAATAATTGAAACTTAAGAACTAACTGAGTGTAAGAAACTGTAACCAGAGGTTAGCACTGCTTACTGTTGCGCACACCCGCTTACAACTGCTTAAAAGTGCCTTAACCACTCTGTATCCAATGGCCCTTGTTCTGCCCAGCAACAAAATAAACAGCCTCTGCTAGGCTTGAACTCAGGAGCCTGCACACAATAGCAAATGTGAATTATCACTAAGCCATGGCAGACGTACATAACCCTGCTGTTTTTACAAACATATCATCCAGCAATATCATTCAACAGTACAGGAAATGTATTTATACATGTAGATGTGTGTGTGAGTGTGTGTCTATGTGTATAGTGATAACTAAATAGATATATACCTCTCCCTCTCTATATTACATATATATAAATATCTACATATAGATATATATATATATATATATGCATACATCTATACATATATATATATATATATATATATATATATATATATATATATATGCATGTGTGTATACAAATATATATCTCTAGATATAATAGAGCACATAACAAAGACATATATGTCCACAGGCACCATAAATGGTGGTAAGGGGGCTCAAGCAACATATGTCTTACACATATCGATATCCCCCCAGCCATGCCACCTGTATGATGTGAGGCTGATTTCGATAACATATCATACAGTACAGTCTGGCTACCATAGTGAATGTACAATGTGTAAGCAATAAACATTCCTAAGATGCATATACACACACACACACACACACACACACACACAGGTATGCAAATACATATATATGTCTATATATATATATATATATATATATATATATATATATATATATATATATGTCTGTGTGTGTATATATATATATATATATATATATATATATATATATATATATATAATCTACATATATATATATATATATATATATATATATATATATATATATATATATAGACATATATGTAACTACACATACATACACAGAGGTATGTCTAGGAAGATACATATTTAGAGGGGGCACTCCACACTGAGCAGCCAGTATCACTACAGTTGCAACCTCCTCAGATGGACAGTGTATGACTCACCCATGCAAAAGACAATTGTTGCCTGAAACATATACCCACAGAGAAGCCAAAGGATGTAACACCAGACACAGGTTTGCATATGTTTTAAAGGTTTATTTGTGTACTATTACAGTTCTATATACCATGTCATTTTGCATTTTATACTCTGAAATACATACAAACAGATCAATGCAACTGTCAAACAGATCATTTAAAACAGTAATCTGAAAGCATAACATATGTTGCTGTCCAGGCCAAGGCCTTCAAGTACTACAACAGTAAATACTGACTGGGCCACAGGATAACAATCAGTCAACAGTAAGTAATGTAGATGTATAGCCCAGCAACCTCTAACTACACTCTGTACCCAGTCCCTAGGGGAAAATACCTAAGTTGACACAATGGGATGTATCTGTTACATAATGCATAACTGAAACCATCACAATTGAACTGGTAAACAGAAAAGGCTGTATGGCAGTAATCAGTAGGCCAGCAATGTTCACAAGGTGGAATGTATGGTAATGTACAGCCATATACCTTAAGCCAGCTTACTACTGATATACCTCATATGTTGCAACACCCTAGGTTAATTATGGTGTGTCCCCCCAGACTGAATTACAGGGGCATATAACACTGTTACATACACTGACCTGTACACTGCAGAGGGGCACACATGTGTTGTGCAGATGAAGGCTACATATATATGGACCCTACCCAATAATATGTGTGGGGGCCACAACAGCACTGGAATGATGGTGGGAATGGCAGCATGACATAATCACTGGTCACCACATAATAACCCATTACTGCATGTCATATCAACAAAGCCTTGTATGTCAATGGAGGACAGAGGCTGGTACACCAGCCCATATGTGAAATAGTGTTGCCATACACTGAGCAAGTTGCTGTTGTCACAGGATAGTCTGCAACATACCCTTAGACAGGAATATGAACTCAGAAACACAAATGGATGTAGCCACCTACTGATAGCACTCAACTCACACACTGCCAGTGATATATCTAACACAATACCTGTGTGGTGAACAGAAAAACATAGGCCCACAGTTGAGAGCTATGCAGACAGACTGCAGTCCATGGTAAACTAGTATGTTCACACAGACTCTGCACAACTGGTGCTATACAATGCATATACCAACACTACTCACACTCTGACTGTAGTTCTGGAGCCTTATACAAATATGTAGCAGCCCTGAGACTGCAAGTCCTCTTCTGAGAGGTATTGCTACCTGCTGTCTGTAACACTGCTGCCCACATGCAGGAAGGATGTCCATGATACAGGAAACGTAAAGGGACCATGCCCAAATGATGTAGGGATTTATAGTAGTGGGTTACCATGACAGTGGTAATTGGAAATACTGCACAGCACGCTGTATGCAGGTAGCAAGTGGAGGACACTGATTGGTGCAGAGGCCATCATCTGATCATGTGCTTCACCTACAAAAGCCATGCTTCAGTCTATTCAAAGCAGCTTATTCCAGCTGCGAGTAAGAGAGAGAGAGAGAGAGAAGGTGTTGTAATGATGTTCAGCTGAACAAATGCTATGGACGCTAGAGTCTGTTCCTGTGGGTGGTGGGCCATACCCATCGACTGTGCAGAGCAGCAGTGCCTGACAAGATGTAAGCCATATTGTGTGTTGTGTAATGGAAAACATGTCTAGTAGTCTGGCCAATAGCCAGTGGTGGAGGTAATGGCATAATGATGGATACATGGACTCCAGAGCCCACCACTTGCAGGATACTCAGGTTAATGTGTAATGTAGCATGCTGAAATGCCATAGGTGTGTAATAGGTGTACCTGCAATCTGTCCATCTATATACCCCACTAATGATAGGCTGTGTCCATATGTGGCACCTGTCTGTGGTGTAGCAAGGCAAAACACTCTGGCTGTGTAGGAAGGAGAGTCAGATATTGTAGACCTGATATATATATATATATATATATATATATATATATATATATATATATATATATATATATACACACACACATATATATATAAATATATATATATATATATATATATATATATATATATATATATATATATATATATATATACATATACATGTATGTAGAGGTGTATATATATATATATATATATATATATATATATATATATGTTGTATCTTTCGGCTTTTCCCGGTTAGGTGTCGCCACAGTGGAACTCCGGTCCGCTAATGATTGGCAGTAGATTTTTACATACCGAGTTGCAGCCCTGATGCACAACCTTCAACGAAGGTATGCCCATTCACACATGTCTTCACATAGAAGATGCTTAAGCTGAGAATCGAACAGGACAACGTCTTACTGGGAGGTGACAACGCTACCGCACCACCACCACAGTTATATATGTATATATATATATATATATATATATATATATATATATATATATATATATATATATACACACATATATTGATATACACACATATTGATATATACATACATGTATGTCTACAGATATTCAGACACCTACATGTATATATAAACCGAGATATACAACACAATATATATCTACACATATATAGAGATATATACATGTCTGTGTCTACATATATACAAATATACAAACACACACACATATGTACATATATATATATATATATATATATATATATATATATATATATATATACACACTCACCCCGTATTTCTACATCACAGTGCTGCATGCTATATATGAGGGGATATCACACATATTAATCCACACAAATATACAGCAGTAAATGTGTGCAACATGGACAGGTATGTCACTTGTGAACCCCTTTTTGGGACCACATTGTACTTGTCTGTGAAGGTGGGATTGTGAATCCGGGTAAGGACAGCAGGTATATTTGTGGTGTTGGGTTGAGTTGGTGGATAGTGAACAGAGCCTACAGGGGTGGTATATAACATGTGGTGAGTAAACACCCCAGATGGTGAGTGTCATCTGCAATGTGGATGCCACATGAGCCCCCATATGGAAACAATGGGACCAAGGCTCCCACCCATTGCCAATCACAACAGCAGTTACATAGACCTGAAGGTGCCTTGGCTGGAGGCTTAGCAGGAGTAGCATGTGGATCCTGTGAGTGTGTACTGAAGGCCTCAAGGTGCTGTAGCATATCCCCCTGGTTTGTGTGTAGCTCTCTATGCACCAAACCCTGGACCTGACCACGGGTTACAGGATCATGTTTGTGTATGCCCCCTGAGGGGGGACACCACCCCCTGAGGAGATTCCACCTGAAGGTAGTGGGGACCAGTAGTTGAGGAGGCCCCAGGATGGGTCACACATGTGATGTGGCCTGATAACATGGCCAGATGAGGTTGGAGAGGTGGCTCTGCTGCCAAATACCCCTAAACATGCTACTGTGTTACTGTTATAGAACATATGTGGGTAGTAATATTTAACACAATCCCTGAACATGTCCAAAAACATGCATAGATATTCCCAATAACACAGAATGTTAGATGTGCAGCAATCACATAGCAAGCATATCACATGCATATATGGAACCATAGTGACGCTGACAACGCCATGCAGGTGAATAGTCTGTAATACACCAGCAATGATAGTGCCCACACAGGAAACATGGTCACAGACACATAGGACACAGTGTGTTACAATACAATACAGATATATTCCACTTTTAGTTAAGGTGTGCCATACCTATTGAGTTGTGTGAATAGTTGGCTGTTGCAGATTTTGGGGGGGCAGAAATGTGTATTAAGAACTATGGTAACCTTGCTGTATGATTTGCTGAGACCTGTTTCCATCTTTGTCTTTCATGCAAGATGTCCTTAGGGCAGCTTCCATCATATTCTGCAGAGGAAATGGAGATCATCCTCAGCTACCTCAGCAATCACTATGCGTTACTGTTTGGCAGACATGCACATGAGCAGCCGGAGTGGACTACCCTATGGAATTACCTCATCTACAGGGTCAACGATGTTGGACACCATAACCAAAGTTATGTGCAGGTCCGGCATTGTTGCTCTGACCTGCTTCGCAATGCCCACAGGCGTGCTGCTGCAGTACGGGGGGAGATCACCTCACAACAGGGGGGGGGTCATGCAACCCATCCCCCCGACACACGTGGAACAGCTCCTCAGCAGCCTCGGGGCAACTGCCCATACCAATGTACAAGTGTCAGACAGCATTTTGGAGGTGGGTGTTACCCACACACCAGCTGAGGACCGTGCAGGTAAGACCACAGGGAACATCAGTAGACCACATTTGCATATGCAACTGCATCTGTATAGGTGGAGCATTTTCGTCTTCTTTTGGCTTTTTCCAGTTAGGGGTTGCCACAGTGGATCACCTGTTTCCATGTCTTCCTGTCCTCTGCATCTTGCTATGTCACACCAACCACCTGCATGTCCTTTCTCACCACATCCATAAACCTTACCTTAGGCCTTTATCATCTCCTCTTACCTAGCAGCTTCATCCTTAGCATCCTATTCCCAATATACCCAGCATCCCTCCTCAGCACATGTCAAAATCAATGCAATTCTGCCTCTCTGGTTTTGTCTCCAAACTGTCCAACCTGGGCTGACTGTTTAATATACGTATTCCTAATCCTGTCTACCCTCATCACCCCCAGTGCAAGTCTTAACATCCTTAACTCTGCCACATCCAGCTCTGACTCCTGCCTGTTTGTCGATGCCACTGTCTCCAACCCGTATAACATAGCTGGTCTCACTACCCTCTTATAGACCTTCCCTTTCACTCTTACTGGTACTTGTCTGTCACAAATCACTCCTGACACTTGTCTCCACCCACTCCACCCTACCTGTACTCTCTTCTTCACCTCTCTACCACACTTGCCATTACTCTGAACTGTTGATCCCAAGTATATGAACTCATCCACCTTTGCCAACTCTACTCCCTGCATCCTCACTATTCCTCTATCCTCCCTCTCATTCATACATATATGTTGTCTTAGTCCAGCTGACCTTCATTCCTCTCCTCTCTAGAGCATATCTCCACCTCTCCAGGATCTCCTCAACTAGTTCCCTACTCTCACTACATATCACAATGACATCTGCAAACATCATAGTCCACGGGGACTCCTGTCTAATCTTGGCTGTCAACCTGTCCGTCACCACTGCAAATAAGAAAGGGCTCAGAGTTGATCCTTGATGTAATCCCACCTCCACCTTAAATGCATGTGTCACTCCCACTGCAGATCTCACTGCTGTCACACTACCCTTGTACTTATGCTGGACCACTTTTACATACTTCTCTGCCATTACCGACTTCCTCACACAATACCACAACTCCTCTCTAGGCACCCTGTCATATGCTTTCTCTAAGTCCAGAAAGACACAATGCAACTCCTTCTGACCTTCCCTGTACTTCTACATCAAAAGTCTCAGAGCAAACATTACATCTGTAGTGCTCTTTCTTGGAATGAAACCATACTGCTGATCACTAATAATCACCTCCCTTCTTAAACCAGCTTCCACTACTCTTTCCAGTAATTTCATGCTGTGAATGATCAGTATTTCCCCCCTGTAGTTACTACAGCTCTGTATATCACCCTTATTCACATAATCCAGTGCCAAAACACCTTTCCTCCACTCCTCAGGCATCATCTCGCATTCCAAGATTCCATCAAACAAGCTGGTTAATCATGTCACTGCCATTTCCCCTAAATACCTCCAAGCTTTCACATGTATGTCATCTGGACCAACAGCCTTTCCATTCTTCATCCTCTTCATAGCTATCAGTACCTCTGCCTTGTATAACATGCATATCTGATATGTCATAACTATTGTTTGTTGATGCATAGTAGTAATAAACTGATGCGCATAAGTGCTAATATTGTGGACTTGTGCTGTTGATGTACTGTAATGCTGCACCTACCCTGTAGCAATGCTACAGCTGTGGCCACTAACATTGCATCTCTCACACTCTTATGCAGGTCCATCCGGTATACCACCATGGCAGCACCCTGTAGCTGGTGAGTATGGTTTATGTTGATGCTTGCCAATACACCAGGCATGTACTGGCTATGGTATATGTCATGCACACATCTAACACACCTACCCTTAATACATGCTGTACATGTTCATGTATTGTTGCTATTACATACACTGTATCACAGTGGTGACCATGATGGGGTATTGGAAAGGTATGTCAGACACCTGTGGGATAAGTAACATCCTGTCATTGTTAAATTTGTCCACAGGGATTAACATAATGGTGGCACACACAGACTACAGTAGGGACACGTGTGAAACATCACCCCAGTACAGTGCACCAACAGTTTATATAGAAGTATTACAATGGCAACTGTTACAGATGTACACTATGGCATAATGTATTAGTGTAGTCCACATTATTAGCTGGGACTTGGCCGTAACAAGTGCTGTTTAGTGTATGGGATACTACAAACTGACACATGTGTAGCCCATACTTGTCAAGCATCTGTAAAAAGCCTGAAGGTGGGGAGGGAGTGTCAGCATGACACACCAGTGCACTGCAGCAGGGAGCCATAAGGATGGTAAGAATGGCTGTATGTGCACACAGACTGGGTCAGTAACTGTGGCAGACATAACTCTACACCCACAGAAATAGTGACGGCAGTGTGTGAACACCAATTGGTGTGCATATGAGTAGACCTTGCAATCATGCAGAGTTGGGGAACATGTGTAGGGCAGACTGACCATACACAAACAAATGCAGATGGGCCATGCTAGTTTACCCCTGACAGGAATAGTGACTGCTGTAGTACACATAACAATGGGTGCAACAAAACATCATGATAATCGTAGCCACAGACACGACCATATGCAATGTGGTTAGCAGCCACACACCTAACACCTTTATTAGACACTGCATGTGGATGTACAGGACATATGGCACATATCAGGCTCATGTACTGCTTATATATGTAGCAATGTTGTCCCTTGACAGATCAAGGAATGGTGCATCACATCAATAAGAGCATGTAGACTCCCCATAGCCACGGTATGATCTGGCAGTTGCTAGTGTAATACTATTGGATTGTTCATACATGGTCTGCTAATGTTGAGAGCTGTAAACCACACATCAAGCATTCATAACTGACATCTGACCACACATCATCCCACGTATGTTTTGATGGAAAACATAGGGTATTTGAGCATTACAGCTGACATAACTGACACAGTACTACACATTCAGCAATGGGATGTACACCTGTGAGTTGTGGTGCACAGTACATGACAGGGTGCATAACAGGTGTACAGCAAAACTGTGTACATGGGTGCAATGTTCCCCAGGGGAAGGAGTGTCTCCTACTAACACAGGCCATGCCTCACACACTTGTATACTGTTGCTAGCATGGATTGACTATAGCTGCACTGCATGCTGTTGTGTACCATATGTTATGCATGTTGACAGATGGGTAATGGGAGGACTGTGTGTACTATCATTGTGCAACCTCACCTGTGTGTGTGTGTGTGTGTGTGTGTGTGTGTGTCTGTGTGGGTGGGTGTTCATGTCATCTGTAGGTTCAATGTGGTGTAGAGGAGGGAGGATGCTCCATGTAGGATGTGTGTGTGGTTGTGTGGGTGTCCATGTATGCACATGTGTGACTGTGAAGTTTATGGTATGGCAGTGCTTCCCTTTGTGATAGTGCAGTACATGGACATGGACTGACACAAGACACAACAGGAATACTTGTCTGATATGTAACCACAGGACAGCTGATGGTCTAATAAGGTCTGTAGCATGGAACATGCATTGGGAGGGAAAGTAGATACCTGGTATACCCTCAATATTGCATACAGCAGGGAGGTGAACGACAACCCATGTAGGCAACACTACAGATGCATTGTGGAATTACTAGACAACAGCAGGGAGTGTATACATATATCACAGTTGTCATATGATAGGTTTATTGGGCAGCATTTCAGGCATGTACTGAGCAATCCTTTCACATGACACAACAGTGTGTGACATTATGGAGGGAATGTATCAGCTCCTCACATATAGGGGCCAAGCTCACAAAAACCAGCAACACACCCTGTGCATTTGATGATGCCTGTGCCACATCGCTGTCATCCATAACATTGATGCAGGGACAGGCTAATATGGTTCTGATGTACACGGTGACTGTAATACAGTGCAGCAATGTACTGCAGTGTAACATGTTGTCAGGAGTAATGTGTAATGCATACATGTTAGTTAGTGTAGCCATCCAGCTATGATGCATGTCAGCTGTTAGTAACACTGGGTGATTGTGATCTCCATAATGCTATCCATTTGTGTTATAGGTGTACATGTGTCAGCAGGAGGATGGTCTTCAGTCATATTCCACAAGGGTTATGGCACTGTGGTGACACCATGGCTGTGACTTATCCAGAGTACAGTTGCACACATGTCACAGGATTGTCTAACACTTATTGCCTGTGCCACATAGACAGGTGACCGACTGGGACATGTATAATCTGCTGCCATATATAGACCCATCCGCATACACGCACACTCTTACATGGCAACACTGTGACTAGACCCCTACCTAGGTATGTAATGCTACTGAACTGTGTGGTTTTCATTGCACACACCACACGACATTTAGAGTGAGGTGTGTACCAGGTTACATGTTACATGCAGAACATCTGCAGACATGTGCTGTATGGTGATGGTGGATGTAATGGTTGTATATGGATAATACATAGTGCGACGTACCATCATACACACATTGACAGACACATAACAGGCAGATGCACATTCCAGAGATCTGGGCCTATTGGTGCTAACTAATCCATGTGTCCAGTGTGTCACAGGTAGGCTGCACACAACACATGTGTAACTGGGCTATATTGTGGTTTCAGTTACCTGTATTGTTGATGGTGACAGTGGTTAACATAAAGTGGTACATGGGGCATATACTGGGTGTACCATGGTGTATTGGCAGTGTACACAGCAACCACATCCCCCAGTGGTTATTGTACACACTGGAACCCATGATGACACTCCAACATACCGACTGTCACACATTGCCCATGACTGCAATACAACCCATTGTATATCACAACAGTAATACTACAGGGATATGCATCTAATGCACATGCCACAGGCATAATAGTGTGTTGCATTGCCATGCCTCACCTATGGGGGGGTGACACTATCTGTACTACTGTGTGGCAATGTGTAGTGTAATAGGAGTATGTGGCCTCAGAATGGTGTACCATACAGATATGCAGACATGCACACATACACACACTTGCCAAACCTCAATGGGTTTTGCATGCCTATTGACCCATTTGTACAACACTGTTATGCTGGTAATGCATGGCTCATGTTGTCATTAGGGTGAGGAGTGTAGCAGGGTACATGTCATGTCCAAAACAGCAGCAGCAACATCTAACTATGGCAATGGGTGCTGAGATGGTTGTGAAGGCCATCATGGAGTTCCGACCTACAGGTGTACTAATACACAGACACTGCTATCCTCAGTAATGCATACGTACACATGTCAGTACTGTGGTGCATTGCTGTAGGTGGTCATAGTTGTGTTCATGGCTATTGTCCATGGGGAGGTGGGTTGTGTAGGGGTTGTGTGTACATTGGTATCATGCTACCTGCCATGTGGCCAGTAGGCAATCTAATGACAGACACCACTTTGGGGATTGTCAGGGTGAGAGTGACATGCATCAGCCAATCCTCTGATTGCCTTCTGCACATGGCCACTGAGGTGATCCAGTTGAAATGTATGCAACATGTATTACAACACATGCTTAGTGCCTTTGCTGGAGACCTGTACCCAAGCATGTTCTGTTGACTGTGCTAGTGTAGTGTAGGTACCCATGGCAGGTGGTCTGAACAGGTTGTTGTCTCCTATATGTGCCAGTTAGTACACAGCTGGGCAGACATGTCAGTGTCACTCAAGCATAGGTTGTCTATATGTATCCCAGCTGGATACCTGCCATCTACACATCTGTAGAGGGAGTCTCAGACAGCTTGGCAAGTAGCTATGCAGTAGGATGAATGTGTCAACAGACGGATGTTTGACAACAATATGTATGCCAGTACTAAATGTTGTACGCCCTCACTAACATGTTCTGTACAGACAGTACTCTACAGTGGCATTCCACATATCTGATCATTATCCAGTAGGGGATATACACGGTGACACAGCCCACACATCAGGAACATGACACTGAGGCCTCAGAGTCCATCTATGCCTGCATGTGTGCTTGTTGTCAGTATTACTTTTAGCACTCTACCCTTGCCTGGGACAGCACTGTCAAAAGTAGTACCTCCATGTTACACTAAATGCCAGTGTGACAGCATGTACCCTGGGTTACTACCCCTGCACATAACACATTAATATGGATAACAGTGCTGTGCAGGTCTCATATACTTGTGTGTCCCAGACATGACACTCACACCCCTTGCTACTGTAATGACAGCACATAGATGCATGTATTGTGCATGACATTTCATACACTTATTACAGATGTCAATACCCAGGGTTTGAAATGGCCTTGTATGTTAAGCAGAGATTGTCTTTTGAGTATACAATATGCCACAGAGTATAGCTGGAGGTTTTTGAGATGGTCAGCATAGGGCATGTGCTTTAGGCCTGTGATACTTTTAGTGATGCATTTCTGTGGCCTTTGTAGCTGTTGCAGATGTCATGTGAGGTACATACCAAATGGGGCTTGTACTCTATAATGTGTGTAATGAGGGATGAGTACAATGAGACAACTACCTCTGTTTTCCTGGATGAAAAGCCATTAGTGATGAGGTGTACCACATAGAAGGATCACCTCACTGTTGTGGCAATGTGGTTATTGAATGTGACACCACTGTCCACCTGGGTCCCTATGTCTATCATCACACCTTTGGTGTTTAGTGTACTGCCACCTAGGTGGTAATTCATGGGTACATGGCATTTTCCAAAGGGGATAACCACACATTTCTGGCCATTAAGCTTCAGCCCATGGCTCTGGCACCAAGCATGTGTTTCTGTAATGCCCTTTAGTAGAATACCCACATAATTTGGGGATTCAGCAGTGGCTTCCAGTTTGCAGTCATCTGTGAACTTTGTTAGACAGGGTCCCATAGTGTTTGCATCTACTTCACAGAAGTAGATATCAAACATGAGCGGTCCCAGGATTGAAACCTGAGGTACTCCACTTGTCACTTGTTTGTAGCTGGTATTGGAGTCAGCTACTTTTTCAGTGTGTGTTCTGTCAGTAAGCCAGTTGTCAACCCATCATGTGACGTGGAAATGTATGGCCAGCTTAGTATATTTATCTATGTTTCCAGAGTGGGAGATGGTGCCGAAGGCCTTGGCGAAGTCCAGATAGGCTGTGTGGATTGCCTTACCTCCTTCAAAGATTCAAAGAAGTCAATCAGATTCAGGAGACATGATTGGCCCTTCACAAGGCCAAACTGGGTGGGGTCAAGTGTTTGAGGCTTGCCAATGTCTTTGTTTATGTGTTCCATTATAATACATTCCATGCCCTTGCAGATCAGGCTTGACAGACTGATGGGACGGTAGTTCCCGGGATCCAAGGTGGATTCCCCCTTGTGGAGTGGGATAACTGTAGCTGTGTGCCACTCAGAGGGCACGAAGCCTGAGGTGAGGCTATGATTACTCATGACACATAGATGAGGTGCCAGTTCATTTTGTAGTTCATGTAGTACACAGCCCGGGATGTCATCTGTTCCCATGGATGCTGTATTCTTAGCTGTGGAGAGTGCAGTTTCTACCTGTGTGGCCATGATTACTTGTATTTTGCAATACTTTGGTATTGAGATGAGCCCTTTAGGGGGTGAGGGGGGGTGAATGTGGCAGTACATTGATCTGCCAGGATATTGGCAAAAGCCTTGGGCTCAGTATATTTAATGCCATTCTGTTGTAGCTCAGATCAGTTCTGAGCATTGCCAGTTAGATTCTGGACATAACTATAGAATGGCTTGTTATTGTCTTTGAAATCTGTGGCTATTTCATATATGTAACTAGCTTTGGCGGATTCTATGAGGGATCTCAGCTTCTTACTGAGACTGGTAAGGGAGTGGTTTTCATCCTGGGATTATCCCTTTGTCTTCAACAGTCTCTTCCTTCTGTTGTACAGTTTATTTATGGCAGGGGTCCATCATATTGGCTGTTTTTGTTTGGAGGGGGCATCTTGGTTCTATTTGTGATGGCACGAAACATGCACGAGTGGATGTGCTCACACAGTGCCTTACTGTAGGATTCAGCAGTTGGTCTATCATCTCCCATCTCCATGGGTGTATCACAGTTTTTCACATCTGACTTGAGTAGCATGAAGTTGGCTTTGTAGAGGATTTTTACGGGGGTGTCCTTCCTGGGGTTTGGGGTGGGATGTGGATGTCAATGGTGAATAGATTATGGTCAGACCTGACCAATGAGGGGGTGACCACTGGTGTGGAGCATCTATCTCCCATGTTGGTCATAACCAGGTCTAGGATATTGAAGCCCCTGGTTGGACAATGGATTATGTGATCCAGGGTGTTGGAATCCATGACCTCCAAGAACCATTAGGTAAAGGCATTGTTACCTGAATAGTTCTCCCAGTTAATGATGGGGTAGTTTGAATCACCCAGTATGAGGGATTGTGGTTGTATCTCAATAATTCCAGTACTTTTAGTAAGGTGTAGTGAGGATCTTGGGTCATGGTGGGGGATCTGTAGCAAGCTACAATTTGGATTGTAGTCTTACGTAGTGTTAGTTGCACCAGGAAATATTCAGATGCATTGTGTTGGAAACCAGCCTGGATGTTCATAGGTTCATAGGTTCATACTAGGCTATCTGCCCAAGGGCATTTATAAGCCTAGCCCATAGTTATGTGGCTTTCGCCACCGCTTTAGTTTGAATAAAAACTATGCCTATCATTTTGCTGTGCCTCTGTCAAGCAGTGACACTGAAGTAATCCCTGGGGTATATCTGCGATCTCCCATCCATTGGTCAAGATTCCTCTTGAACAAGGCCAGCGAGGTGCTCTGCCTCACATGTACCAGGATTTTGTTCCACAGCATAGGGAGTCTCTGGGTGATGAATCTGTCCCTCCAGCACGTTCTATTTATAACCGTGTCAAGGTTTAAGTCTCCGCCTTGTGGTTCTGAGGGATCTAGATTTTTGAGGTGAAGCATATTCATCAAATCTGGGTTTGACATGGCCTTATATGTCAGGCACAGGTCACCTCTGAGCAAGCGGTATGAGACTGAATAGAGCTGGAGTTCTTTCAGTCGGGCAGCATAAGACATATTTTGAGACCCTTTATCCTTTGGTGAGGAACTTTTGGGGCCTTTCAAGCTGCAGCAGGTGTCTGGTCAGATACATTCCGAACGGGGCATTGTACTCTATCATAGGTCTAATGAGTGATGAGTACAGGGGGACGATGACCTCCCTTGATCTAGATGTGAATCCCTTCATGATCAGATGGGCAATATAGAAGGTTTTCCTAACTACTTTAGCAACATGAGTGTCAAACGAAAGGCTACTGTCCACCTGAGTCCCCAGATCCCTGATGACTTCTTCTGTGCTCAGTGGATTGCCACCTATATGGTAGCTAGGGGTAACCTTGTTTTTCCCGAAGGGTATGACTATGCATTTTTGGCTTAACTTAGGCCATGGCTCTGGCACCAGTTATCCGCTTCTGTGAGGCCCTTCTGGAGGATATCTGTGTCAGATGTGTTTTCACTATGGCCCAGTTTGCAGTCATCTGCAAACTTTGTCAGCCATAACCCACCTGTGTTTGCTTGTACTTCAGAAAAGTAGATGCCGAACAAGAGTGGACCCAGGACTGACCCTGTGGGACACCACTTGTGACAGGCTTTGAGTCTGACATGGCTCCAGCAACTCTGACCCTGTGGGTTCTGTCACTTAGCCAGTTTGCAACCCATCTTGTGATGTATGGGTTTACATTCAAGCTGATGAATTTTTCGATGATACCTGAGTGGGGTATTGTGTCAAGGCCTTTGCCAGGTCGAGGTAGGCTGTATGGACTGCCTTTCCTCATCAATGGCCTTGGTGACTGTCTCAAAAAGTCAACCAAGTTTAAGAGGCAGGATCTGCCTTTGACAAAGCCAAACTGGGTTGGATCCAAAGTCTGCAAGTTCCCTATGTCTTTATTTATGAGTTCCATTATGATCCTCTCCATGGCTTTGCAGATAAGGCTTGTCAAGCTAATGGGGCGGTAATTTCCAGGGTCTGTGGAGGCACCGCCTTATGAAGTGGGACCACAGTCGCCGCGCCACTCCTTGGGCACGATCCTGAGGTGAGGCTGAGATTAAACAGCTGTCCTAACTGTGGGTTTAATTCCTCGCTGAGTTCATGAAGCACACGGCTGGGGACACCATCCGTCCCATGGATGCTGTGTTTTTGCCTTAGTGAGGGCAGTTCTCACCTGGGAGTTGGAGATGTTTGGGGGCTACAATCCTCTGGAATAGATATCTCTCCTTTTGGGGAGGGGAGAAGTTTGCACTGAACCTGTCAGCCAGTATGTTGGCAATGTGTGTAGGTTCAGTAATTTTCACATCATTTTGAACTAATTCTGAGCATATCTGGGAGTTTCCTCCTAGGTTTCTAACATAGCTAAAGAAGGCCTTATGATTGTCTTTAGAGTCCTTGGTGATTTTTCTCTCAAAATTTGCTTGGATGATTTTATGAGAGCTCTTAGTTTTTTACTTATAATGATCAAAGGTGTCTTACCTTTCAAGGATTTTGCTCTATCTTGTAGTAGCTTCCTCCTTTTGTTGTAGAGCTTGTTTATGGCTGGGGTCCACCAGACTGGACGCTTGCCTTTGGTACAGAGAGTCTTAGTTTTGTTTGGGATTGCCTGATCCATGCAGTCCTGTAGGTGCTGGTAGAAGGCATTTGTAAGTGATTCAGCGGTTTGAGTAATGTTTACCACTGGCTCAGGGGCCTTAAAGGAGACCACACTAGTTTTTAGAAGTGTGAAATCGGCTTTTGAGAAGTTTTTCACTGTGGTCTTTTTGTTTCAGGTGGGGGCGGATGAGGACCTCCAGCGAGATTAGTTTATGATCTGATCTCACCAGTGAGGGGTATACTTCGGTGTTGAACATTTTGATCCCATGTTCGTGATGATGAGATCAAGTATGTTTTCTCCTCTTGTGGGATGGTGACTAGTTGTTCCATGGCATTTGAGTTTATGAACTCCAGGAATCTTTGGGTTAGAGTGTTCGGGCTTGAGTAGTGTTCCCAGTCTATATTAGGGTAGTTGAAGTCACCTAGTATGATGGTGTTTGGAGATACATTTATCCCTCCAATGTTTTCAGGAAGGCCATGTGAGGTTCCTGAGTTTGAGAGGGTGGCCTGTAACATGCTACAAATTGCAGAGCAGTCTTGCCTATGGTTAATTGCACCTGGATGGTCTCCGATGCATCGCGCTGCCACCAACCTTGAGGTGTGGGTGTCCTTTATGAATATGGACACCCCTCCTTTCTTGGTGTTGTCCGGATTTTGGGGCCGAACGCAGGATATGAGGTGAAACCTGTTAGTGCTGGGGTGCTGTCAGGAGCCTTGAACCAGGTTTCTGTCACAGCACAGACATCGATGTTCTCCATATTGAGAAGGGCCTCGAAAAGTGCATCTTGAGATTGAGACTTCTGGCATTGAGCAGCATTACCCTTAGTTTTTTCCTTTTGGTGTTCTAGGGTGGTAGGTTTAGAATTTGAGCCTTGCCTAAAAAGGCACTATGGGGTGGCAAGAGCCTTTGCCAATATCCGAAGCCCAGGGTGACAGGTGCAAGCCGCCTCATGAAGCAGCGTGGCTTGTCCAGCATGTCATCCCAGGCAGACAGACATTGGATCCCTTTGAATGACACCAGAATTTAAGCCAATTATTAAAGCTGATCATCTTATCACTGTATTGTGGCATCATTCTAGGTGAAGGTAGGATACTGCTCAAAGTCAGGGTCATACCTGCCTGGGCTACATAATCAGAGAGCTCCTCGATGTCCCTTTTCATGTAGTCCAAGGAGGTATGCCTCAGGTTGTTGACACCAGCGTGGACAATGACTGAGTCATACTTGTACCTGCTGTTGAGAGACCTGAGTGCTTGCGTTATGTGGCGGATTCTAGCGCCCGACAGGCAGCTTACTGTGACCTTCTCCTTACTCAGTCTGGTGAGCGGACGCCAGTGTGTCTGACTATGGAATCACCAATGACAAGTGTGTCTGGCATTTTGTTTGGCCTTAAGGGCTGTGACTGTTTGACACTCTGACTGTGTGGTCTATGTGTTGCATGTGTTGGGTCGTGAGGTGGTAGTTGTTTGGGTGTCTGCTTTGGTGGCCTCTGCTGTTTTGGTAAATTTTTGATCAGAGCCTCCGAGTATGTCTTTGTGTGAGTATGTGTATGATTTGAAGTTGTGATGGTACCATGTGTGACTGGGTATGTATTGTGTGTGGTTACCTTCTCCTGTCTGGTCTTGCCAGTCCTATGTTGAGAGAGCTCAACCTCCAGTTTGGCCGATAGTTGCATCTCTCGCATGTATTTGTGTTTTGTGGGAGAAGGAGAGGATTGTTCAGGTACATGAGGCAATTGTAACATTGCCTCAATATTCCCAGGTTCACCAGTTGAGCTGAGAGGACACTAGCAACTGATCCCTCGACATACTAGAAGTAGTAGATAAAGAGACTTTCAAAGGACTCCGGGAAGTGGGTTTTAAGCTGGTGGGGTACTATCTATAATAAGAGTGCTTTATCAAGGTGCAAGTACTGTAGGAGTAAGTGCTAGGCTTTACAGATAGAGAATAGTCTACATGGGAATCAAGTAGAGATGAACTTTTCAGTTATAGGGTATGCTGGTTAGATCAGCAGTACAGCTCGAGGAAGGTAGTTCTAAGGGAAAATTTGAAGAGTGGAATTTAGATGGCCCGAATAGTTTAACCTTGTTTAATCGCCGCTGCTCTTGTGTGCAACAGTGCAACTCCGCGCTAAATCGCTAACGTGTTTAGCGTGTTTTATAGCAGGGGCTGAAGGGAGCTAGGAATTGGCCCAAACGACCAATGGACTACTAGTTTCTGGCTGAAACTTCACCAAATCGGACAAAAAGGCCGCTCAGTGCTTCTCACTCCCACTGGTAAGCAAAGAAACTTCCCTCCTTCCTAATAAGGCAATGGATCAGTAACAGGAACTAAAAACAAAGCCCAGGGATCAGCAACTCTGAAACTGGACTACTCTAGTTCAGTAAGGCGGGAAAACAAGAGATTTTTTTGTTTTTTTTACAGAGACAAGGAAAAAAACAGACAGTAAATGCTATAAATGCTGTAAATCGGCTAGCGCACTTTAGTGTGTAGCCTACAGAAACAATTTGCAACAATTAGTAACTTAAAGTGCAATAAACAGTGTAAAATGCAGAAATCACTTAAAGTAGCAGTATGAATAACCTTGTTGAATATGGACACTCCTCCTCCTGTAGTGTTGTGGTCTTGCTTTGTGGCCAAAATGTGTGGTAAGAGTGGTAGCCTGGTATTGCAGTGGTGCTCTCTGGAGCATTGAACCAGGTCTCAGTTACTGGACAGATACTGATGTTCTCCATTTGTAGATGTGCCTCAAGAGAGTGCATGTTTAGGATAAGACTTCAAGCTTTGAGTAGCATTACCTTCAGTTTTGCATGCTTGTATCTGTTACATTGGTGGTTTTGTCCTTTGAACCTTGCCTAGAAAAGGCACTATGAGGGTGGCAAGAGAATTAGCCAGTAACCTGAATCCCAGGGGCAACAGGTGCAGACCATCTCTGGCAAAGCATTGTGATTTGTCAATCATGTCATCCCAGGCAGACAGGTACTGGATCCCCTTTGAATGACATCAGAAGCTTAGCCAATTGTTGAAGTCATTGCTGTGTATATGTATATATGTGTGTGTTTACATGTGTGTGTATATATATATATATATATATATATATATATATATATATATATATATATATATATCCATATATGTACATGGATATCTATATGTCCATATATGTATGCAGATATGTATATGTGTATATATATCTATAAAGATATGTGGATAAATATGTACACATATATGTTTACCATATGTCCAGAACATGGAGTGGAGTGCTAACTCAACACCAATAGTCCCAACCGCTTAGTGCAAGGGGATGTCATGGATGTATTGAAGGTATATATGTAGATGGTTGCTACTGTAATATGGGTTGTCTTAACAGACATGTCGGGTGCGGGAGGTCACATCTGCTGTAGACATGTGCACCATTGCCTACAAACAGACATCCTAAGGCCATCATAGTACAGTACCACTGCTAGTACAGTAATAATCCTGTGGACTACATCAGGGATATGACCAATATATGTGAACAGTCTGGCACTCTGTGGGAAGTCCTGAAGTGTACACAAGTCCCCTTTATACATGACATATGGACCATGCTTCACAATGGGGATGTGACTAGCCATGTACATGGGTATATGACGACAATACTGGACTACATATGCCCACACAGTTTATGCATGCAGATACGCCAGTCTGTCCTGACACACAATACCCGGTGGTGCAGAGGTCACATGGCCACATACTACCCAGTAGATACTGACCTACATCTGTACAGTACACCACTGCTTTGTCAGAAATACACAACAGTTATGGTAGCCTGGCAGCAGTATGTCTTGCAAATAAATGGACACAGTACATTGGGTAATTACACTAGGCTGCTAGGCATGTCACTAAGCACTGTGCAAACTACAGGCAAAATGCCACAACACTGGACTATATTTTGTATGGGGGAATAAACATGTACCTGCGATTATAGTGTGCTCCACATGCAGGTCACAGCACAGTGTGGCAGACACCTGTGTGAGTGCATACCCACATCCACTGTCACCACATCCACTGTCAACCCAGTCACAGACACATGTGATACACAAGCTTAATATGACACTATAATGACTGTCTGTTAAACACCATCCTCATGTGCCACTCACACAGTAACCCTATATATACTGGTCATGACACAGTGTGGTCCGATAGCTGTCTGTGGTATGAGACACGTGTGTCTGGCCCTACAGACATGTAAATCAGTGGGGTACCATACACTGGAGCAGCATGTAACATCAGATAGAGCAGGACCATTAGCAATGGCATCTACCGCAGACTGTGCACAGCCCAAGGTACGTATGCCCAATACACATACTGTCGTCAATAATCCTAACTTGGGGTTCTGCATTCTGTGGCTCTTACAACCTACTGTAGTTGCTCCCTGTACCTCTAAGGATTAATGGCCTTTCTACCGCAACACACACACCACTCCCAACATACGAACACAAGTATGGACATATGTCAGGTATTGTTCATATACAGTTAGTCCTTTTATATTTAGTATAACTATATGGTTAACTTTATATGCTCTGTTATCTTTAGTTTAGGGGTCAAATAGCTGTTGTGGCTCCTGATTACTTTCATTTGGTGGGAGAGGGGCCATACATGGCTCTCTGGATAGTGAAGGTTGCAGACCCCTGCCCTATGTACCCAGACCACAGTACTGTGCACACAACTGCAGAATGTCCAAGTAATGTGCTCAGAAATACCACTACTATACACAGTATGTCCAGCAGTCTGTTATCTGAATGGCTTGTTATCGGGTATGATGTCAATGAATAATGGTGTACAGAACATATGCACCATATATATGTGGGCTTCATCTGCACAACACATGTGTGCCCCTCTGCAGTCTAGAGGTCAGTGTATGCAACAGTGTTATATGCCCCTGTAAGTCAGTCTCTGGGGTGGGGTATGCACCATAACTGTCCTAGGGTGTTACAACATGTGAGGTATACCAGTATTAAGCTGGCTTAAGGTATGCAGATCTACATTACCATACATTTCACCTTGTGAACATTGCTGGCCTACTGCTTACTGCTATATGGACTCTTCCATTTGCCAGTGTGATTGTGATGATTGCAGGTATGCATTGTTATGTCACAGATACCTCCCATTGTGTCAACCTAGGTATTTTCCCCCTAGGGGTTCCATACACAGTGTATTTAAAGGTTGCTGGGCTGTACCTCTGCATTACTTACTTTTGAATGTGGCCCAGTCTGTCTTTCCTGTTGTACTACTTGACACCTTGGCGTGGCCACCAAAATATGTTATGCTTTCGGATTAATGTATTAAATGATCTGTTTGAGAGTTGCATTCATCTGTTTGTATGTATTTCAAAGTCTACACAGCTATATGATGTGGCATATACCACTGTAATAGTGCACAACTAAACCTTTAAAATGTATGCAAACCCGTGTGTGGTGTTACATCCTTTGACTTCTCTGTAGGTATATGTTTCAGGCAACAATTGTCATTTGTATGGGTGACTCGTACACTGTCCATCTGATGAGGTTGCAACTGTAGGGCTACTGGCTGTTCAGTGTGGTGTGCAACCACTAATTATGTATCATTCTAGACATACCTCTGTGTGTGTATGTGTAGTTACACACACACACACACACACACACACACACATATATATATATATATATATATATATATATATATGCATATATGTGTGTGTGTGTGTGTGTATATATATATATATATATATATGTATAGAATATATATATATATATATATATATATATATATGGGTCTATCTGACTTGTCGACATTTCATTTAGTCGACATTCATTTAGTCGACATTTCATATAATCGACAAGCTTTTGCCCCTCCCCAAAAATGCGACCCTGGAGTTAGAATATATATTTAGGGGTGAGCACAGCCCCCACTTGGGGGGGCTAAGCCCCACTTAAAAACCTTGTCGATTATATGAAATGTCGACTAAATGAATTGTCGACTAAATGAAATGTCGACCAAGTCAGATAGACCCATATATATATATATATATATATATATATATATATATATGGGTCTACCTGAAAATGCCGAAAGTCTACAACGCCATCAACGAGAACACCGTCACTGGAAGATTGACAACGGAGAAGACCGAAAGTTGAGAATTCTGACACTGAGCACACTGACATGTTAAGGCACGCTGAATACTCAATTTGTAGAATTTGAAAAGACCTTAAGAACTTTCAAATCGCTTCAGATGGACAATGTGTTCCTGGAACGATCTCTGGAGTTAAAACAAGTACCAAAGGGACTACGCTTGTTCAAATTACCACATGGGTTTCAAGAAGGCACAGATACATTTACTGAATTATTACATCTTTTTGATAGAACTGGCTTTGAACTAAAACTGATTATACGTAACAACAACGACAGATTGAAAGTTTTAAAAGAAAAACTAAATATTTTAGATAGTAATATTAAAGCTGATTTGTTATATGAGCACAATAAATTTAGGTTAGAAAATGTTTTTAAGGATATTGACAGGTATATTAATAAGGGCTTGGATATTAAAAACAACAAAATTGAAAGAGATACTAGGGATTATAATAATAACAAAGCATATACCCATTTTAGGGAATACAAAAATATGCAAGCTAACAATCGACAACAAGTTATGACTAATAGACAAGAACTAAGTCCCAACATGGATTATGTCAGGACCAATCAGGTCGATTTTAATTTTAATCACAATGATGAAGCACAACCTGTTTTTTTAGAACCCCCATCTTTGAGGAGATCGGAACGAATAAGAGAGCAACAGAGCAACCAGAATCAAGTCACACACAGACATTACAACAATCAACCACACAGAACTCATTCATGGCAGAGATAGCCATAATTAATTATAACCATACAGAAGTAGTTTCTGAAAAAACTGAGGATTCAAACAAAATTGAATCACTTTATCCCATTTTAGATACACAAACTATTAGAGGTAACCCAGTGTTAGAGAAGAGTGTAACAGATAATGACATGGAAGTTTTACTAAACACTGATATGCAAGATTGCTCTGTCTCTTCTTTTTCGGGTTTTAACTTGTATAATTTTACAGGTCAAAAATTTGATGATAAATATGTTCAATTATTAAGTAAAGGCTTTACCTTTATACCTACATATAGGTTAGATGTAGGTAAGGTTTTGACAAATCTAAAATTGTATACAAGACTTTTAAATTTGAAAATATTTTTTCACAACACAGGAGATCCATTTCAAAGTAATAGATTTTTGACTTTGAAACGTCACAGTACTTTCATACCCCCACAAAATTGTTGCATTCAGATTTTTGAAAAGTTATGTGAATCACACATCAGAAGAATCATACAATTCAATAATACTGGTATTAGCAATATGACACCTTCAGAGAAATTTTGTCTTAAAGAACTTACTGACACAAACAAATATCGAATCATGAAACCAGACAAAGGTGGGGGTGTGGTCATTATGCACAATACTGATTACAATAACAGAATATCTAAGATGTTGGAAGACAATGAAACATACCAAAAGTTAGTAGAAATGAGATTAATCAAGCTTACACTAAGATCGATTGGTTGTTTTATGAACTTCTAATGGATGGGAGAATAGATCAACAAACTTATAATTCCATCTCAGTTGAATTTCCAATTACCCCATCTATATTTGGGATTCCCAAGATTCATAAAAACATGAACCACCCTCCTTTCAGACCGATAGTGTCAGCCAAGGGATCTAAGACAGAACCTTTGGCTGCCTATATTGATTTTAAGTGTAAGCCTATTATGAATTCTATTCCATATATCTTAAAAGATTCTTGGCATTGTCTCGATATCATCAGGCAATTTATGACCACCTTTGATTTTAAAACAGAATTTTTAATGGTGACTGTAGATATTGTTAATTTATTCACGGTAATTCCTCATGATCAAGGATTGGAGATGTTTGAAGTATGTTTAAATAAATACAATCAAGACAATATTTCTGAAAACCGTTACTCACGAAATGTTAGAATTAGTACTAGAAAACAACTTTCTTTCTTTTAACAAAGAACTTTTAGACAAATCATAGGGGTTGCCATGGGGGCTAGATGCGCCCCATTTATGCTAACTTGGTCCTTGCTCACTGGGAGTCAGAACACGTATTTACAAGCATTTTTTGGAAAAAAGTTCTGTTATATCTACGCTTTTTAGATGATATCCTAATTTTTTGGAAAGGAACTGAGGATGAATTTAATGCATTTATTAATTTTTTGGGTAAAACAACAGATTTTTTAAGATTTACTAGTCATGTCTTTGTTAATAATGTGAACTTTTTAGACATCACGCTATGTTTGGATGATAACAAGTTTCACTCAGGGATTTACAGAAAGAAAACCTACTCGAATTCTTTTTTACATTTTGAGAGTTGCCATCCTATGCATCAAAAAAAGAATTTAGTTAAAGGACAAATGGTGCGATTGTCTAGAATAGTGAGTGATGAATTAAAATTTGAAAATGAATTAGATACACTTATAAATATGTTTTTGGCTAGAGGATACCAAGAATTTTGTTCAAGAGATGAGTAGGGAAATTATAATTAAAAGGAACACATTATACAAACCCATCATTTCCCTGGCGACTAATATTACTACAAACAAGAACCAATCTACTTCAAGACATGACACTTTCATTTTACCTTTCAACAACTGTTCTCAACAAATAGTTACTGCTATGCAAGAAACCTGGACTAGTATTTTAGATCTAAGTCAAGACTTAAGAGAAATATTAGGTAACTCAGTTAAAATAACTTTTAGTAGAGGTAAAAATTTAAAGAATCTATTTGAACAGCACAAGAACTATGAAATGTTTAAAAATTCCAACATGAATAAATGTGGAACGTACACGCTTTGTAGATTCATCAACGATGGCCCTTATTTGTATATTCATAATTATGTTAAGACAATTACATGTCCAGGATTGTGCAATTGCAACACAAAAATGGTTGTTTATGTTGCAACTTGCACTGCATGTCATGCATTCTATGTAGGTAAAACTATTAGAAAACTCAAGCAAAGAATTAGTGAACACTTACTTAGATATAAAGAACAAAAAACAACCAGTGCTTTATACAATCATAGTATTAATTGTTCCAATTTCAAAAATTTATATTTTTATTATTGATAGAATTTTTATCAAGAATGTAGTGGTGGTGATGAAAAGATGATCTCAGAAGCAAAGGAATGTTTGTGGCAATTAAGATTAAATGCCACAGCATTGCCTGGTATTAATGAACAAATTTCAATATCTAGTATATTAAAGCTTAGATCTCAATTCATATAAATATTGTTTTATGTATAAATAATTATTATTATATTAAACTATATTAAATAAATATGTATATATATGTTTTTAAATGATAATTTAGAATAATTTTGATAAATTTTTGAACATTGTGAAAGTATACTGATATTTCAACAAGATTAATGTTCAATAATATTTATTTCATTATACGCACTACATATATATATTTTTTTCTACCTCGTATATATGTCACATTTAAATGAATTTACTTTGTACATTTTTCCTGTAACATGATTACAATTCATAATTCTTGACTTTCAAGATACTTTATGCTGCTTTATATATATATAAAAATTTTTTAACAATTTTCACTAATTTATTAAATTTATTAATATTATTACTATTACGTTTTACATATAATGAATCAGTTTTTTTAAAAAAAATTTTTTATATACAATTTTAAATGACTTGTATAAAAACATTCATATGCTTTTTATATTTAATTATTTATTTATATATATAAATACAAACAGTTTTATTGAGCAGATGCATTTGGTTCTACATCTAAATATCCAAAGTCACTTTTAATGGTAATCTGACTTCTTTTTGGTTTTACGTTTCTTTCACTTTAATACTGGTTGTCTGTTAATTAATTAATGAAGCATTTTTCAATAACAATTTGTTTTAATGAGGTGCAATTTAGATACCTATTTTACTATATAATGAAGAAGGTAGTGCATAATTAGTACTCTGAAGATGCCCTGTGTTTCAGGGTGAAAGCGCTTAGTCCTTGCTGTTTGTTTCAACTATTGTGTGCGGAATTGTTGGTGCTTTTTAATAAAGGATTATTCTTCACCAGGATCCAAGGTTCGTTGGTTTACTTGTTACAAGTTTTGTGTGAGGAGGATTACCATATATATGTGGGCTTCATCTGCACAACACATGTGTGCCCCTCTGCAGTCTAGAGGTCAGTGTATGCAACAGTGTTATATGCCCCTGTAAGTCAGTCTCTGATGTGGGGTATGCACCATAACTGTCCTAGGGTGTTACAACATGTGAGGTATACCAGTATTAAGCTGGCTTAAGGTATGCAGATCTACATTACCATACATTTCACCTTGTGAACATTGCTGGCCTACTGCTTACTGCTATATGGACTCTTCCATTTGCCAGTGTGATTGTGATGATTGCAGGTATGCATTGTTATGTCACAGATACCTCCCATTGTGTCAACCTAGGTATTTTCCCCCTAGGGGTTGCGTACACAGTATATTTAAAGGTTGCTGGGCTGTACCTCTGCATTACTTACTTTTGAATGTGGCCCAGTCTGTCTTTCCTGTTGTACTACTTGACACCTTGGCGTGGCCACCAAAATATGTTATGCTTTCGGATTAATGTATTAAATGATCTGTTTGAGAGTTGCATTCATCTGTTTGTATGTATTTCAAAGTCTACACAGCTATATGATGTGGCATATACCACTGTAATAGTGCACAACTAAACCTTTAAAATGTATGCAAACCCGTGTGTGGTGTTACATCCTTTGACTTCTCTGTAGGTATATGTTTCAGGCAACAATTGTCATTTGTATGGGTGACTCGTACACTGTCCATCTGATGAGGTTGCAACTGTAGGGCTACTGGCTGTTCAGTGTGGTGTGCAACCACTAATTATGTATCATTCTAGACATACCTCTGTGTGTGTATGTGTAGTTACACACACACACACACACATATATATATATATATATATATATATATATATGTGTGTGTGTGTGTGTGTGTGTGTGTGTGTACATATATATATATATATATATATACATATATATATATATATATATGTATAGAATATATATATATATATATATATATATATATATATATATATGGTCTACCTGAAAATGCTGAAAGTCCACAACGCCATCAACGAGAACACCGACACTGGAAGATTGACAACAGAGAAGACCGAAAGTTGAGAATTCTGACACTGAGCACACTGACATGTTAAGGTAAGTGTGTGATAGGGACGTACATTAGGGTCAGGGTGTGGGTAAAGTAAGTGTGTGATAGTGACAGAAGTTAAGGTAGGGTGTGGGTCAGGTAAGTGTGCGATAGTGACGGACTTTAGGTTTAGGGGCGGGTTAAGTGAGTTAGGGTGCGGGTAAGATAAGTGTGCGATAGTAATGAACTTGAGGGTTAGGGGCAGATTAAGTGAGTTAGGCTTAGGGTTTGGGTAAGGTAAGTGTGCGATAGTGACAGACTTAAGGGTTATTGGCGCATTGAGTGAGTTAGGGTTAGGGTGCGGGTAAGGTAAGTATGCGATAGTGACGGACCTTAGGGTTAGGGTTTGGGTTAAGGTTAGTGCATATATAGTTGTGTATGTAAGGTTTAGTGTAGGTTTGTAAGGTTTTTGGTGTGCTTGCGTTGTACGTGTGTTTTTCAGGAAAGGCATTTGTTTTGTTGATTGTAGGGATTGTGGTTTGTCGGGCATGTGAAGTTTCGTGTTTTTGAACTTTCATTTTGTTGTGTTGGTTATTTCGTTGTCAGTGTTTTGGCATGTCAGTGTTATCAGGTAGACCCATATATATATATATATATATATATATATATATATATATATATATATATATATATATATACACACACACACACACACACACACACACACACACATATATATGTATCTGAATACCTGTGTCTGTGTATATGTATCTTAGGAATGTTTATTGCTTACACATTGTACATTCACTGTAGTAGCCAGACTGCACTGTATGATATGTTATCGATACCAGCCTCATATCATTCAGGTGGCATGGCTTACTGTTAACATCTTATGGCCCAACATCCCACTCTTACCTGAAAAAAAACAAAAGGGCAATCTGTTCCCACAAAAAATCCCGCCCCATACATAGCTGTCCATTCTGCACATGTGTCTACTGGAGACATGTAATCTGGTCTAATTGGCATCACAACTTATTTTTGTTGACCTTACCCCCTCCAAGGGGTTTGAGTGTCCAAGTCTACCTCCAAATTCAGTGTATATGCACAGCTGTTGCTGTAGAAGAAATGGGTAGCTATGGACCTTCCCTACACCCTTCCTGCACATCCCTGGCTATTTTCCCTACTGTCTTTCCCTCTTTGTGCCCATTCTTTCATCACTTTTCTATCAACCCCTTTTTCTTTTCTTTTAAAGAAATTAGCACGGGGTTAAGTGGGAGTAAACACGTTTAAGCAGCAGTGAGCGGGTTTAAGCCTGTTTGCATGGGGGTAAGCTATGCCTACACAGGTTAAGCAATATAGAAGCTGAGTATAAGAAACTGTAACCGGAAGTTAGCAGTGCTTACCTCTGCGCAAACCAGCTTACAACTGCTTTAAAGTGCCTTAATCACACTGTATTCAATGGCCCTTGTGCTGCCCAGCAACAAAATAAACAGCCTCTGCAAGGCTCAAACCCAGGACCCTGCACACCATAGATAAAGTGATTTACCACTAAGCCATGACAGATATACAGAAATCTGATGTTTTCAGCAACATATCATCCAGCCCAGTCATGCTACAGTACAGAGAATGTAACCAACATCTAGATGTATGTGTGTGTATAAATATATTAATATCTAAAGAGATACAACATATCTATATATGTAGATATATATATGTATATATATATATATATATGTATATTTAGAAATATATGCATATATATAAATATATATGAACATATATACATGCAAATGCCTACATCAACACATATATATGTCTACACCTATATGTCGACATATGCACAGCAAGGTACATATATGTATGCAGGTATATAGCAATGTAGGTATATACAGACATAGTCATACATATGTAAGCTGATATATATATATATATATATATATATATATATATATATATATATATATATTTATGCATATGTGGCCATATATCTGTAGACAGCAATGGTAGATTAACAAAAACAAATATGTCCAGATGCACCGTTAATGGGGTTGAGAGGCCCCAAACAATATACGTCTTGTACGAATAGGCATACTCCCCCCAGGAAACACGTCCACCCTGCAATACACTACCAAGTGTTGCAGATCCCATGACCAGGACCTGACATGACATGGGGGCAATAAGTTAACAGTACTACATCCCACCTGTATGATGTCAGGCTGGTATTGGTAACATATCAAGCAGTACAATCTGGCTCCCATAGGAAATGTAAAATGTGGAAGCTGTCAACATCCCCAGGATACATATACACAGACACATATATGCAGATACAGATATACATACATATATATATATATATATATATATATATATATATATATATATATTTATATATATATATATATATATATATATATATATATATATATATATATATATATATATATATATATATACATATATATATATATATATATATATATATATATATATATATATATATATATATATATATATATATATATATATATATATATATATATATATATATATATATATATATATATATATATATATATATATATATATATATATATACATGTGACTACAACCCAGCCACTGGGGATGCACAAGCCAGTGCATTTCTTTGTGCCACTCCCAAGCCCGGAAAAATGGGGAGGGTTGCGTCAGGAATGGCATCCGGCATAAAAATTCTGCCACATCACTTATGGCGCAAAAATTTTATATTTCCATACCGGATCGGTCGAGGCCCGGGTTAACAACGACTGCCACCAGTACTGTTAGCCAACAGGCTGCTGGCGGAAATTGGGCTACTGTTGGCCAAAGGAGAAGAGGAGGGCGAAGGCATGCCCGAAGGCAGGAAGAGAGGAGGAAGGTTAGGAGTGTAGTAGTGAGGGTAGGAACTTTGAATGTTGGCAGTATGAATGGTATAGGTTCATAGATTAGTACTACTGCCTTTCGCTAAGCCATTTTTAATTTTAGCACTATCCCCTGTGAGAGTCAAACCCTGCACCTTGTGTTTGTAAGGCAAATACCCTAACCATTAGGCCACCTAGGAAGAGAGCTAGCTGATGAGGGAAGGAAGGTTGATATATTGTGCGTGCAAGAGACCAGATGGAAGGAAAGTAAGGCCAGGTGTTTAGGAAACGGGTTCAAATTGTTCTATCATGGTGTGGATGGCAGGAGAAATGGGGTAGGGGTTATACTAAAGGAACAATATGCCAAGAGTGTTTTAGACGTGAAGAGAGTGTCTGACAGAGTGATGTTTATGAAGCTCAAAATTGATGGTGTAATGATGAATGTTGTTAGTGCATATGCTCCACAAGTTGGGTGTGTGATGGATGAGAAAGAGAAATTTTGGAGTGAGTTGGATGAAGTTGTGGTGAGTGTACCCAAGGGTGAGAGACTAGTGATTTGAGCAGACTTTAATGGGCATATTGGTGAAGTGAACAGAGGGGATGAGGAAGTGATGGGCAGGTATGGTGTTAAGGAGAGGTATGCAGAAGGTCAGATGATTGTGGATTTTGCAAAAAGGATGGACATGGTTGTGTTGAATACGTATTTTAAGAAGAGGGAGGAGCATAGGGTGACATACAAGAGTGCAGGAAGATGCACACAGGTGGATTATATCCTATGTAGGAGGGCCGGTCTGAAGGAGATTGGAGATTGTAAAGTGGTGGCAGGGGAGAGTGTAGTTAAGCAGCATAGAATGGTGGTCTGTAGGATGATGCTGGTGATCAAGAAGAGGGGGAGAAGTGTGAAAGCAGTGCCAAGGATTAAATGGTGGAAGTTAAAAAAGGGTGATTGTGAAGTGGAGCTTAGAGAAGAGTTAAGACAGGCACTGGGAGGCAGTGGAGAGTTACCGAATAGCTGGGTAACTACAGCAGAACTAGTAAGGGAGACTGCTAGAAAGGTGCTTGGTGTGACATCTGGACAGAGGAAGGAGAACAAGGAGACCTGGTGGTGGAATGAGGAAGTACAGGAGAGTATACAGAGGAAGAGGCTGGAGAAGAAGTGTGATTGTCAAAGAGATGAAGAAAATAGACATAAGCATAAGGAGATGAGGCACACGGCAAAGAGAGAGGTGGCGAAAGCTAAGGATAAGGCATATGGAGAGTTGTATGAGAGATTGGACACTAAAGAGGGAGAAAAGGACCTGTACCGATTGGCTAGACAGAGGGACAGAGCTGGGAAAGATGTGCAGCAAGTAAGGGTGATAAAGGATAGTGAGGGAAAGGTACTCACAAGAGAGGGGAGTGTGTTGAGTAGATAAGAGTATTTTGAGAGGCTGATGAATGAAGAGAATGAGAGAGAGAGAAGGTTGGATGATGCGGGGATAGTGAATCAGGAAGTGAAACAGATTAGCAAGGAGAAAGTAAGGACAGCTATGAAGAGGATGAAGAATGGAAAGGCTGTTGGCCCAGATGACATCCCAATGGAAGCATGGAGGTGCTTAGGAGAAATGGCAGTGGAATTTTTAACTAGATTGTTTAATGACATTTTGGAAAGTCAGAGGATGCCTGAGGAGTGGAGAAAAAGTGTTTTAGTACCTATCTTTAAGAATAAGGGTGATGTGTAGAGCTGCAGTAACTACAGAGGGATAAAATTGATCAGTCACAGCTTGAAGTTATGGGAAAGAGTAGTAGAAGCTAGGTTAAGAAGGGAGGTGATGATTAGTGATCAGCAGTATGGTTTCATGCCAGGAAGGAGCACTACAGATGCAATGTTTGCTCTGAGAGTGCTATTGGAGAAATACAGAGAAGGTCAGAAGGAGTTGCATTGTGTCTTTGTAGACTTGGAGAAAGCATATGACAGGGTGCCTAGAGAAGAGTTGTGGTATTGTATGAGGAAGTCGGGAGTGGCAGAGAAGTATGTAAGAGTGGTACAGGATATGTACGAGGGTAGTGTGACAGTGGTGAGGACTGCAGTGGGAGTGACAGATCCATTTAAGGTGGAGGTGGGATTACATCAAGGATCAGCTCTGAGTCCTTTCTTATTTGCAGTGATGATGGACAGGTTGACAGATGAGATCAGACAGGAGGCCCCGTGGACTATGATGTTTGCAGATGACATTGTGATCTGTAGTGAGAGTAGGAATCAGGTTGAGGAGACTCTGGAGAGGTGGAGATATGCTCTAGAGAGCAGAGGAATGAAGGTCAGCAGGGCTAAGACAGAATATATGTGTGTAAATGAGAGGGAGAGTAGAGGAATGGTGAGGATGCAGGGAGTAGAGTTGGTAAAGGTGGACGGGTTTAAGTACTTGGGATCAACAGTTCAGAGTAATAGTGAATGTGGAAGAGAGGTGAAGAAGAGAGTAGGGTGGAATGGGTGGAGAAGTGTGTCAGGAGTGATTTCTGACAGACGGGTACCAGTAAGAGTGAAAGGGAAGGTCTACAAGAAGGTAGTGAGATCAGCTATGTTATATGGGTTGGAGACAGTGGCATTGACAAAAAGGCAGGAGTTAGAGCTGGATGTGGCAGAGTTAAAGATGTTAAGATTTGCACTCGGTGTGACTAGGATGGATAGGATTAGGAATCAGTATATTAAAGGGTCAGCTCATGTTGGACAGTTTGGAGACAAAGCTAGACAGATGAGATTGCATTGGTTTGGACATGTGCTGAGGAGGGATGATGGGTATATTGGGAAAAAGATGCTAGGGATGGAGCTGCCAGCTAAAAGAAAAAAAGGAAGGCCTAAGATAAGGTTTATGGACGTGGTGAGAGAGGACATGCAGGCGGTTGGTGTGACTGAGCAAGATGCAGAGGATAGGAAGAAATGGAAAGAGATGATCCGCTGTGGTGACACCTAATGGGAAAAGCCGAAAGATGATGATGATCTACATGTGACTACACATTCACACGCAGAGATATGTACAGTAAGATACATATGTACAGTAAGATACATATGTAGGAGGTGCACAAAATATGGAACATCCACTATGCCTACAGTTCACACCTGAACAACTGGACACTGTATGGACCACCCATACAAATGACAATCATTGCCTGCAACATATACCCACAGAGAGATCATAGGAAAAAACACCACACACAGGTTTGCAGGAATGGAAAACCTTTATTTGTGTACTATTACAGTTCTATATACTATTACTACTGTAATTGGGATTGTCTTCACAGGCATGGTGTCTGTGGGGGGTCACATCTGTTTTCCATGTGTGCCATTGGCTACTGATAGACATCCTAAGGACATCATAGTAAAGTACCGCTGCTAGCAAGTACTGCCCCTGTCGACTGCAGCACAGATATTGGCCAATATGTGTGGACATTCTGACACACTCTGTACAGTCCAGAGGTATACACAGAACCCCTAGTGCAAAACATGTGTACCATGCCTGACAACATGGATGTTAACAGCCATGTAAATGGGTATAATGCATAACAACTGGTATACATGTGCCACCATAGGTTATGCATTCACACACACCTGTCTGGCCTGACACGTACTACCCACTGGTGCAGGGGTGCCATGGCCACATACTACCCACTAGATATTGACATACATCTGTATAGCATCCCACTGCTCTGTCTGACATACATGACTGTTAAGGGAGGCCTGGCAGCAGTACTTCTGGCAAGTATCTGCACATGACATCTCACTGGGTAAGTACACTAAGCTGCTAGGCATGTAACAATGCACTGTGCAGGCTACAGGCAGACTGGCTCAATGCTGGCCTACATCTCCTATGGGGGAATGCATATGTATCTGCATATTTAGCAGGCTGTACAGGCATGTCACAGCACAGGGTAAGATACATCTGTGTGAAAAGTGCATAACCACAACCAATGAGAACAGAGCCACAGTCACATATGGCAAGCTAGCATAATATTACAGTATATGGACTATCTGTTCAACACCATCCTCATATGTGCCACTCACACACTAACCCTACATATACTGGGCCGCTACACAGTTTAGTCTGATGGCTGACTGTGGTATGGAACATGTGTGTGTATGGCCCTACAAACATGTAAGCTAATACGGAAACATACAGTGGAGCAGCATGTAACATCAGATAGGACGGGACCTAGGACGATGATAACTACCACAGTCTGTACACAGGGCAAGGTACATATTAACAATACACACACTGTCAACATTCACTGTAAGTACACAGACCTCAGTACTGTACAAACAACCACAGTATGTCCAGATTATGGCATCAAATATAACCCCTACTGTACATAACATGATATAATAAGACAAAGTAATACACTCGTAGGAGTAAACGCCATGCACCAAGTATAAATGAAACTAATAACCACAAAGATAAACAGTTCCTTGATGTGTGTGACCATGCGAATAAAAATAAAACTCCGACTTGAAACCTTCTGTTAAAACCAAATTTAATACGCGCACTTGGTTAGCGCTTTCACATAAGCTTCTTCAGACCATCAAGCACAATACTAAAACACACAGCCTTATATACTGATTGAAATTATGATGTCAGTCCATTCAAAAATGCATTGAACTTTAAATAGCTTATTTATAAACATATATAGGCATCAAAAATGAAATATAAAATATTAAAAACACACCAATATGACATTTTAAATATAACTAAATAAACTATTAATTCTAGAGCTTCTAAATATGATGAAATAATCAATGAGCTTTCAAAATTGGTTTAAGAGAAGCTCTCTCATTAAGGCCATGATTTCTGTCCGCTCTAAATTTTAAAATCCATTTCATTTCTCTTTTTTCTGTATTATTCCTAATATTACCTTGTCTAATTATAGGTCTAATGGTGTCTATAGCCATGAATTTAAAAGTGTGATTACTATCATACATATGTACATGTTTAGCTAAAGCATTATTTAAATACTGTATTCTTATAGCATATAAATGTTCTCTTATTCTGGTTCTAAAAGGTCTATTAGTTTTCCCTGTATAAAATGAACTGCAGACTTCACATTCAGCTAAATACAGTATATTAGCTGTATCACATGTAGCATTAATTCTTAAACTATAATTTTGTCCTGTATCAGGGTGAGTAAATTCACTTTTAGTATTGATATGTTTACAATAATTACAATGTCCACAGGGTTTAGTATTCCCAATGTCATTATGCATATTACTATCAGGACATGCACATAACAGTCTCTTCAAATTATGTTTATTCTTAAATCTGAACATGGGTTTCACCCCTACTATATTCTTGATTTCAGTATTACTAGTGAGTATCTTCCAATTGTTTCTAATGATGTTGTATATAGCACTATTGTCATTGGTATAAAACATTGGTATTTTTATATTTTTGTCTATTGGTCTATGAATCCTTTCAAAATCTGTCCGTTTAGAAAAATAAAGTGCTGCTCTGTCTTGCCTGAGTTTGTTTATGTCAGAGAGTGCTCTATCAATTTCAGTGGCTCCATATCCACGGCTGATGAGCCTTTCTCTGAAGGCATTTATAGCATCATGAAAACCCATGTCCGTAGCATTCAAGCGTGATATACGCATAGCTTGCCCTTTTATAATATTTTTGAAATTATATTGGGGATGCATACTTTGCCTGTGCAGTAAATTATTTCTTTGACATTGTTTTCTAAACACTCCTGTATTAATATATCTATCCATAACTCTTTCCAAATAAAGGTTTAAATTTTATTCAATATAAACATTAGAATAACTGTATGTAAATTTTAAAAAATGAGTCATACAGTTCATTTCCAAGATAAAATTTTCCAATTCCATTGCATTCCCTTTCCACAACAAAAAAACATTGTCTACAAAACGACGATAAAATAGAACATGTTTTTGTAGATGTCACATTTAAATAAATGTTCTTCTTCCCAATATGCCAATACCATGTTGTCATAGCTATTGGCACAAGAAGTGCCCATAGCTATGCCATCACACTGAAAATACACACCTTGTTCAAAAACAAAATTGTTGTTTTCTAATACAACTTCTAAAAATAAGCACAATAAATCTATCTGTCTTGAATTATAACTACTGTGTCGATTTAGGTACTCTTTAACTGACTCTATGCCTATATTATTGGGTATCACTGTAAACAGTGATTGGACATCTAAAGTGACAAAAAATGTATCCACTTCTATTCCTGCATTGCTACTAAAACCATGCAAGTCCACTAAAAAAATGTCTACTGTCTTTAAGGACAAATACATTCTCATTCAAAATTGGTTTCAGCATCTTCTCTACATATATTGAGAAGGGTTCAGTACACCAACCTTTCCCTGAGACTATAGGTCTCATAGGGGGGTTTAAACTGTCCTTATGAATCTTAGGTAAACCCTGTATAGCAGGAATCAAAGGAAATTCTACTAGTAGGAATTTACCTAAATCTGGAGTGATATCTTGGCTTTTAACTAAATCTATAATTAGAATAATTAAATTTGAAATTTGACCTTTAATATTCTCAATTTTGTCAAAATCAATCAAGTTATAATGTTTAACATCATTCAATAATTCCAGCATATTTTCTTGATATTTGTGATAGTCCATGATGACTATTGGACCCCCTTTATCCGCTGGTCTTATCATAATATTTTTATCATTTTGTAAATCAAAAAGAGCTGATCTATCTCTAGCTGTGAAGTTTGCATTTTTCTTCCTACTTCTATTTGTATTGTTCAAATTATAATAATCATGTAGTTCATCTTCCACTAAACTATAAAAAACATCAATGGTGGGGTGACTATTTGGTATGTAGGTACTGGGTTTTTTATAACTGTTTCCTACATAGTCATGAGCTGAACCAAATTCATATTGTAAAAGTGCATTCCATAAAAACAGTTTAATATCTATTAGTACATCTGTTAGCATATTATTACATGTGGGAATAAAATTCAGGCCTTTGTTTAAAACATTAATTTCATCACTAGTTAATAGTCTATTTGAAATGTTAAAAATCAAGTTGTTACTGTCCGTTGCCACATTCTCTTGATAGTTTGATTTGATTGTCTCTCTTGAGAAAGTTTTCTCTTCATCTTGCCCTGACTGGCAGAGCGATCCCTTCTCAATCCTCTCTCCATAGATATTGGGAGAGGAAACTGTGGAAAACCCTTAGAATTTCTATCATAGTTAGGAATCTTAGGTCTAACTACTTGTGGTTCTGAATTTAAAACACAATTAGAAGCACCACTATAAATATTGGCTTTTTCACTAGAGATAGTTAATGGTAAAGCAGTCATTCCATTGGTCTTTTCATTCATCTTGTTTCCTGTTTTATTATCATTGTCCATGGTTCCTTTACTTGTCTTGACAATGTCATTTTTAGTGGAAACAGAATCCACTGAATTGTCAAATTTATCAATGTCCTGTACAGATGTTAAAACGTCCGTAGACGATGTACATGTACTGCTTTCCAGTCTGTCTCTTTGTCTCTGACTAACTGGGACCTTATTATATTTATTCTCTTGTTCCATAACTCTGTTAGTCCTAGGCCAAGTGAAGACATGGCCTTCTTTAAAGTCTCTAGTGTCTCTGTCAATTTTTGTCCTTTTCTGTTGCAGAAGGCGTTTTTCATAAACCAAAACACCATCTAATAAATTACCTAAGGCTCGTTCCACCATACAATTTGGGAACCTATTATATAGAGTTTCTTGTTGTTTAAGAATAGATTTTCTAAACCTTTCTTCTTCTGGCTTAAAAAATTCAATTAATAAGTTGATATATTTAAAACTCACCTCTAGGTTTATTCGTTGCCAATTCGCCAATAGTTCCGGGTATAATTCCCCATACGTGGGCATTTTCAAAACCCTTAAGCCTCTAGGTATAATGTTTCTACTAATACAAACTTCAAAGTGTTGTCGTTACTGTAACCATTTGAATTTCATAGAGTCACTTTCCAACTGTTCTACAGCTAAGCGTAGTTCCTCTATTTCATTCACATCCTCCGACTCCATTATAGCTGCCTGGTTTGGTTCATACAAAAATAGCGGGTTGTCATCATTCCGGATGCACGCTACAAGCTTCTGCATTGGGCCTTCGCCTCTACCTGGTGTTCTTGGTTATCTAAGGACCCGATTGGTCCATGTATCTCAGCGGTTACTTCAAACCTCCTCGCTGGTTCCGGAGGTCTATAGTCTAATTCCAGATTGGTGTTAGCATCAATGCCTTCCGTCATGTCTCCCACGAGCGTAAGGAAAATCAGTGAAATAATAAGACAAAGTAATACACTCGTAGGAGTAAATGCCACGCACCAAGTATAAATGAAACTAATAACCACAAAGATAAACAGTTCCTTGATGTGTGCCACCATGCAAATAAAAATAAAACTCCGACTTGAAACTTCTGTTAAAACCAAATTTAATACTTGCACTTGGTTAGCGCTTTCACATAAGCTTCTTCAGACCATCAAGCACAATACTAAAACACACAGCCTTATATACTGATTACAATTATGATGTCACTCCATTCAAAAATGCATTGAACTTTAAATAGCTTATTTATGAACATATATAGGCATCAAAAATGAAATATAAAATATTAAAAACACACCAATATGACATTTTAAATATAACTAAATAGATTATTAATTCTAGAGTTTCTAAATATGATGAAATAATCAATGAGCTTTCAAAATTGGTTTAAGAGAAGCACTCTCATTAAGGCCATGATTTTTGTCCGCTCAAAGTACAGCACATATTCACCTCTTCATGCACGACATATGTGCAAAGGTTGACAGAGTTGGGTCTGGAAGCACATACACAGGGGCAATATTGACATATTGCTGTGATAACCATTGCATTTACTGTTGTAACAGGGTGTGTTGCAACATATGTCCTAAGAGGGATATGAAGTCAGTAACTGTCACGGCTTTCACCATCTACAGACTGCAATCCCCACACTACCTTCTGCAGTCCACAGATAGATGCTCCGTGGGTAACACATGAAACCAAAGGCACAACACACTGCCCAGTCTGCAGATGGGGATTCCTCATAAACATAGAACTGACATAGTAGGTGTTGAGACATGTAGGACAGCCATATCCACACACACACTATTAAACCAACATTACTTCAAATGCAGTATAGCAGCACTTACAGTCTGTAGTCGGGTCAGGCACACCCCCCTCCTGTGTGTTGCCCTGTTTCCACAGTGTATGTTGTTAGAAGTAAATCCCCAATCCATCTGAGATGCTGTTTGTCGAACAACAGATCTAGTTCCTACTCACACTGAATGAAAAGGGCCAACACCAACATGATGTTCCTAGATATTGGAGTGTATTTCTATGCAGTTGGCTATAGCAATGTTACCACAGCTGTTCCACAAGCAATCAGCTAGAGAAGGGCTGCAATTCGTGCAGAGGCCATTAGCTGATCATGAGCATCACTTAAAATACACATGCTGCTGCCTAAGCAAAACAGGTGTAGATCTCCACATCCACCAGAGAGGGAGTGGGAGAGGCAGACAGAGGCAAAGACATGTCAGTGAGGTGTGGGAGAGTGAAATCTAAGCATGTTTGTGTCACACACCTACCAGCACAGGGTATCAAACCCCTGATGACTATGTAGTGCTATTACAGTTCTATGCAGTTACTGGATGCGCCACATGGGTTACCTGTTGTCGAGCCCTCAGAATATATATATGTGATGGTGAGTGATATCTGCAACAGAGATACGGTAGCTATACGGTAGGTGACGTACACGTGCCTGTCCGCATGAACAGGTGCTACCGTCAACACAGCCACACTCTGACAGGGATGCACACACATTGACACACTTGGCAGGGCCAGGATAAAAACTCATCAGTAGTGGGATTGCCACAACACATTACTGTGCAGGTATCACATGCACCACACGGGGTTCTACGGAGGTTGTATGGGAAAAGGGTATGGGGTGGTGTCTGACATCAGACAGCATGCTTCAGTATGCCAATGGGGGTTGTAGTGAGTGTGGATGTGAACATATGCACCATACAACACACACACACAAATGCACAGGGTGCTAGTACTGACATGCATGGGTGCATGTCTGCACAGGTGTGTGGTGGTCGACTGTGCCAGATGGCTAAACATGGCTAGGTGATGGGTATACCTTGGCATCAGGCCACATGACAGTGGTCTGCATTGTGGCTCAGGGCTGTGGTTTCTGCATTTGCCCACATAGGTGGGTATTGTATCCCCCATCCAGTCACCTGGGTGACTATTGTGTGTGACCAATGCTGTGCATCACTTGCCATGTATGTGTTCCTTAGTCCATGACATGGACGGTGTCTGGGATGTGCACACCTCTCACATGCATGTACAGTGACATGTGGAAATGTACCTGGGGTGTCTGGCCCATGTTGTACACAGATTATCATCAGATGTGTCAGTCTTGCCCACCTGTGGTGGGAACTAGTAATGGGCACCAGGTTTACCCTGTACCTACATTGATAGCATGCTAACGGCATTCCCTGGTGTCAGTGGCATCTGTCCATACAAGGCATGTTGTCAGGCATGGTATGTCCTTTGTGGGTCACATTTGGTGGCACCATAGGTGTTGCAGGTGTCTATTGGGGAACATGGGGAGGGTGCACTGTCTGGATGTATGTGCATATTGGACAGGGTGCCATGCCCTCTGTAACCCACTGCTATCACTCCATAGTTACTATCAGTGGCCAATATGACTTGTACTACCCACATATTGGCTGTTGCCTAGGCATGTGTGTGTATATGAGTGTGTGCCCTGGGTAATACTTGGGTTGCTAACTGTGATTGTCTGGCCTTGATGTCACTTGTATGGGTATGGCTTTGCACCCTAGCCTCCCAGCTATTTTACATCTGTTATCTCTCTATGGTGGACATTGCGATATATAGTAGGGCCACCATATAAGAATTATGCAAAGGCCACTCCACATTGGCCATAGATGTCATACACTCACAACCACCTCCACACAGGATACAAGTTAAAACACACATACACACACCTGTCATGTCTGGGAGTAGAATCCCTATCTAACTAATTTATTACACTACAGCACTATGCAGTTATAGTACATGCCACAGAGATTACTGGAGTACTCCTTCCCAAAGGTGTATGTCACATTGGATGACATCAGCAGGATTGCCAATGTAGGACATTCTAATTGTAGTGAGTGTGACTAGCCTAAAATGCATTGCTCCCTACACAGTCAGTGACACACACACACACAAACACACACACACACACACACACACACACACACACACACACACACACACACACACACGCACAAAACATCCACAACTGACATGTGTAGGTATAAAACCCCTAATAGAGGTCTATATCACACTACAGCATGGAGCTGTTATAGGACGCACCACGGGAATTACTGCAGAACTCCTTCCCCAAAGGTGTATTTCACAATGAATGACATCAACAGGATTGCCAAAGTAGGACATTCAAATGGTAGTGAGTGTGACTAGCCGAAAATGCATTGCTCCCTACACAGACAGTCACACACACACAAAACATCCACAACCGACATGTGTGGGTATATAACTCCTAACAGAGGTCTATATCACACTACAGCATAGAGATGTTATAGGACTCACCATGGGGATTAGCGAAAAACTCCTTCCCCAAAGGTGTATTTCACAATGATTTACATCAGCAGGATTGCCAAAGTTGGAGATTTAAATTGTAGTGAGTGTGACTAGCCTATAATGCATTGCTCCATACACAGACATTGAAACACACACAAAACATCCAGAACTGACATGGGTGGGGATGGAACCCTACTACAGTTCTAAATCACACTACAGCAGTATGCAGTTATGGCATGTACTATGGAGATTACTGGGCTATAATCTCCCCAGAGGTGTATTTCTAGGTGGGTGACATCAGCGTCCTTGCCAAAGTTGAACATATGAATTGTAGGGAGTTTGAGTACCCTAAAAAGCATTGCTCTACACAGACAAAGTCAGACAGACACACGCACACACTTGCCATGTCTGGGAGTAGAACACCTACCTAACTACTTTATCACACTACAGCAGTATACAGTTACAGGATGTGCTTTGGAGATTACTGGGTTACAACCTTCCCTGAGGTGTATTTCTAGGTGGATGACATCAGCAGGCTTGCCAAAGCTGAGTTATATGAATTGTAGGGAGTTTGAGTACCCTAAAAAGCATTGCTCTCTACACAAACCAAGTCAGACAGAGACACACACACTTGCCATGTCTGGGATTAGAACACCTACCTAACTACTTTATCACACTACAGCAATATGCAGTTACAGGACGCGCTATGGAGATTACTGGACTACAATCTTGCCAGAGGTGTATTTTTAGGTGGATGACATCAGCAGGCTTGCCAAAGTTGAGCATTTGAATTGTTGGTAGTGTGACTACCCTAAAAAGCAAACTACACAGTCAGAGACAGACACACACACACACAAACAAACACACACACATAAACACACACACATGCACACACACACAGACACACACTCACAAGTCTGGGATTAGAACTCCTACCTAACTAGTTTATCACACTACAGCAGTACACAGTTGTGGAACACACCACGGAGATTACTGGGCTACAACTCTCCCAAAGGTGTATTTCACATTGGATGGCCTCATCAGGCTTGTCATAGTAGGGCTATGGGGAGGGCAGTGTGTGTGCATGGGACATAACCCATTCATCTAGGGGTTGACACACCACATGTGGGCACACACAGGGTCATATTTCACAGGTACGTGTATACAGCTGCTAGATGTCAGCTGCTACAGTCATGTTGCACAGCTGACACGTGCACCACATAGTCTGTCATGCTGACAGATACTGGTGGCTAGTATCTGCAGTGAGTGACATCTGCACCTCATGTGTTTGGGGCCCTTTGGCTGTGTGCTGGGTGGGACAGGCCTGGATGGCTCCTTGTCACAGTCACCCTCTTCCACACATCTATGTCCATCTACCTTTGGTTTATTATAGTGTGTTGTCCTTATATATATGTCTGTATTCATATCCACTGTGTGTGCAAGGCATGAGTGGTGCATACTGATCAGTGTCTGCACTAACAACTGCAACTGCCATATATGTCTGTTCCACTGGTGTTTGCAGACATGGCCTTCATGTGTTTGTGTGTGAGCATGCCCATTATGGCCGTCTGTATTGCATGTGTGGATCGAGTCCATGTAGTTTGTACTGCACTGCTGACTTTTGTGTTGTACACTGATGGGTAGCATGCTGCCTCTGCAGGTATCCATCGGTCATTTTGCATTGACTGTTACTACATTTCTGCATAGCAGGGGGGCACACCTGACTGTTTATATATTTCTACACATGATTGGGAGGCACACCTGACTGTTACTGGGCACACCTGACTATTTCTACATTTCTACACAGGATTGGGGGGGGGGCACACCTGACTGTTACTATATTTCTACGTAGGATGGGAGGGGCCACACCTGACTATTTCTACAGTTCTACACAGGATTGGGGGGCACACCTGACTGTTACTATATTTCTACGTAGGATGGGGTGGGGCACACCTGACACTTGTACACATTTACTACGACTGTACTGGTATGCTGGGTACTTCATTTCAGTCTGTAGTCTTACCTATCGTGCTGGCTAGAGGCATACCAGTGTACTACAGAGATTAGCTTTTAATTACCTACATATTAGTTTCTGACATCCTACCCTTCAGAACTGACATCCCACTGCCTGACCTGCTGTAGTCTGTGTAGGCCTGGGGGGGGGAGGTTACCCATAGGCCTCATTCAGAGGCCATAGCACAGCCTTTGTTTGTGTTTGTCTACACCTGTCCTGCTGGCTGTGACTGTTGTTGGTTATGTTACCCCCCGACTGGCATGTGTGAGTCATTTACCTTGTGGGTGTCCCAGTATTGAGGGTGGTGCTGTAGGGCTGCCTATGTCAGATGCACATAGTACACTCCCTACACATGGTTAGGCACAGGTAGTGTAATGTTTAGCATCCCTTTTACTGTATATGAAAGTCATAGAGAAGTGTTATTCCCTGGATCCCTCCTGTGTCAGTGTATGTGCTATGCATTGCCTCTTTGCCAAGGCCAGGGTATACTGGGCATGCCTCCTTCTACCTACTGGGGCAGGCTCAGGTTGTTCCTCCTCTGAGTCACTCTGTGTCTGTGCTGGCCTTGGCAATGGTGGGGGCTGTGTGGCCCTGCCCCATGCTGTTCCTGCTGCAACTGTTTCTGCTGGATCATATTGTTTAGCATGGCAGATACAAGGATGATTTGGGTACATGCAGCTGGTGAGTACTGCAAGGCTCCACCAGATGTGTCCAGGCACCAGAACCATTACTTGAGCATCCCAAACATACACTCTACTAAAATTCTGGTCTGTGCATGTGCCTCATTATGGAGTTCTTGTTCGGGTGTGTGTGCATTTCTGGTGGCTGTCATCAGCCACGGCTCCAGTGCGTATCCAGCATCCCACACTAGGTGACCATGAGGGATGTCCTCATTGGCAAATCTCTGGTACAATTGCATCAGGTGCCAGATGTGGAAATCATGATAGCTTCCAGGGCAGCCAGCACACACATTCATTATTATGCCCTAGGCATCGCACATGATGGAGGGGAAGCCCTTGCGGTTGATGTAGACCCTACTCCGCTCACCGGGTGGTGCTTCGATGCATATGTGCATGCAGTCTATAGCACCCACTACCTCAGGGTATTCTGCTATTTGGTGGAACAGTTGCATATTGCTGGCCAATGCCTCATGGGTGTTAGGGAAATATATGCTCATCGACATGTGTTGACATGGCATACAGGAACTGGTGGAGTACCCTGGATGCTGATGCCTGTGAATTCCCCATCATATCCCCAGTTGGCCTTTGGAAGGTACCTGTAGCTAGTATTATTAAGCCTACACATACCTTGGTATCCACTGGGATGGGTTCCCCTCTGTTAGTTGTGTGTGTCAGCATGGCTGGCACAGCTCAACAATTTCCTGTAGGAGGTCCCTGTCCACCCTATAGCACTCCACTATCTCCAGCTCATGTAGCCCCTGGTAGGTTACCCTGGGTCTGTAGACTCTTCTCCGTCTCCTCACTGTGGGTTGGTCAACAGCATTCACATCCTCACCACCCTCAGCCCCTTCCACAAGTTGTATGATAGCTATTGCAACCCCCATCATTTTCTGCTGTGAGTGTTAAAAGTTCCCCGCTTGTTTACACCAGTGGTGTGGAGTATGGGAAAAACCAGAGGGGAAGGTGTTTGTTTAGTTTATAGTGGTGGTGTTCTGGGCTGGGCTGGTCTGCTGCCTGTGTAATTGGCTGATTCTGATACATTTCACCTGCCAGCTAAGCTAGTTTTCCTTGATTACCTTCCTACTGCTGTTTTTCCTTCCCATTGCCTTCCTGTTTAAGCCCATGTGCGTGCCGTGCAAACACAGTGCTCAACTGTGCACACTGCTGCTATTTCCTGGTTTAACTTATTTTTTCTTCCTATAAAACCCAGTGCACAGCACACACATCCGCTTAGGCTTTGTAAAGAGTGCTAGGCAGATTTAGACACACCCCCAGCTTAGCTGTGCTAAGCTAGGAGCAAACCCGAGCCACAGGGCTCCAATATACTTACAGTATGTCTGACACACCCCCATGATGTCACCTAACTCCTAGGCTTGCACCAAGCTATTCCTGCTCTTACACTGTTGGGACCCAACTCACATGCTGGGGAACACTGGGATTCACTATCATTCCCCTCATTTGCATAGGATTGCCTGCTGATGCATAGTTACATGTCTAACACTGAGCCTCCCCCCTTAGCAACCACTACTCACTGGCCATGTTGTCTTCAGCCTGCCATTGACTTGCATGGCAGAATTCTGATTTTAGTTAGAATGCTTAATTTACGTTTATTTTGTTATTCCCCCCCGACCCCATTTGCGCGCCGCTGCCCTACGCTTAAACAGCCGAGATCGGCTAAAAAAATTAAAAATGGATTTTTTAAATTTTTTTGTTTTGTTTGCATTGCCAATGGCCTTATACTTGGCCATTTGCATGTTCCTCAATGATATGCAGCCTTTATTTGGAGCTGTCACAGCTCCATTTTGGATTTTGAAGAAATGTACTCGGTTACTAACTGAGTACATTTCTGCAGATTTCACTAGTCCTACATGGATGGTCACAAGCATCCTGGATCTCAAAATTGCCTCATTTGCATGTATTTCTTCTGCAAATGGGGTGATTTGCATACAAGGACTTAGTCCATGCAGGATTAGTGCAGAAGCTCTCGTGCACATCCCTGCAGTCTGTCCCTGGATCGCACGGCAGACATATTGCCTGCTAGAGCTCCTGCACTGATCCTGCACGCTGTGCAGGGCATAGTGAATCCAGGGGTGTATCTTACAGTTCTGATTGCCTCAAGAGACAAAATGTCTGGGAAAACAGGGGATAGGAATTCAGCTATATTGTCTCTAGCAGGGAAATAACTGCTGACCTAAAAGGGTGGAAGTGTTGAAATGGTTTTATGATTTTAAGAAGCTTCCACAGATCTTAGAAAAGTTTATTGAAACATATGTGTTAAATCCTGGCAGCTTCTAGTAAAGGGGGTAATATGGGAATGAAAGTAAGTTGACCAGATGTATGTGATATCATTCTGTAATCCAGGACAAAAATGATGTTTTAATACTAGATGAGACTGAAGTTTCAGGGCAGTCTGTTTTTGGAACCTGACATAGCAGGATCACTCACCTACTTCATCTTGCCTTTCTCTAGTAAGTGACCAGGGAATAGTAATTCTTTAGATTGGTCAGGAAAATATACTGAGCTTAGTTAAGTACTGTTTTTCTGTATCTTTGTGAATCTATTTATCTGTGTTATTTTAATATTTCATGTGATTGAATCTCTGGTGTTTTATTGTAAACAGATGATTAGTGTTTTCATGTTGTTTTATTATTTATTATTAAATATATTTAAAGCTTTCATTGTAGCTTATCCTTTAGAGAATATTTTAACCTTTGAGAGTACTTATACTTATTTGGTGATACTGTGGCCACTCCTGAAAACCTTACTGCATTTGTCAAAACACTACCATTTGTATTAATATTAATTTCACTCAGTATAACTGGGTACCCTTAGCCTTAGAGTAGCTGGCTTTTTGAGTGCCTGGTGGCAGTAACTACCTTATAGTCTAAGCAGAGGGGCATAGCTAGTAAATCTGTGCCAGCTATTCTCAGGTTTGTGTGTGTGTGTGTGTGTGTGTGTGTGTGTGTGTGTGTGTGTGTGTGTGTGTGTGTGTGTGTGTGTGTGTGTGTGTTAGCTATTTGGCACAGGGATACAGAGCACTGGTTTCACAGAGAGGATGTTGGAGGACTTGGCTTGGACACTTAGCTGAGGACTCAATTCTACAGCTGTGCCAGTGGGGAATCTTATTGGGACCTGGAGAGAGAGATAGGGAACCCCATATCCCCAACTGAATGTGTTCCCTGTGTGCTGTTAAGGGAAATTGTGCTTGATGCAGAGAGCTGCATCTGGAAATACTGTGTCTATCTATTTTTGTTCCAAGTCAATGTCCCTCTCCAGTGTCAGTGGAGAGGATTCGGCCTCCTTGATTACTGACCCAGAGAAGGGACATCACATGCACCACTAGTAACTGTTTTGATTTCAGACGTCACACCTCCCACTCTAACTACATATGTATGGTCAGACAACCTGCTGTATAACATAAGAATTTATATTCATGTCTATATGTCTGTCAAGAATGCCTGCATGGGGAATAGTGTCAAAGGTCTTGACCAGTTCCTGATAATGTTGTATGTACTGCTATCCACTGTTTTTACTTTTTCAAAGAAATTAATGAGGTTAAAGAGGCAGGACATTACTTTGACAAAACTGAATTGACGAAGCTCTAGGATTAAGTGATGTTCTCTGCCAAGATTAATAGTCTGAGATAATATGTTCCATAGCTTTATATTGAGGTTAGGGAGACAAATGGATATGTAGTTACCTGGGCCTGTGGCTAGGCCACCCACAATGGCTGTTTTCAAGGCTTCAGGAATGAAAGCACACAACTCTGAAGGGACTTGAACCACATCCCTCTTCACTGGTGATGCACAAAACACTTCATTTACAGGCTCACCCCATTCTTGGTAGATCGAATCATTCAGTTGCTTTATGTCACCCCCCCCCCTGTTTTGAAGTGAACAATTGCACATGATAATAGTAAATTCATAACATCCAAGCCAGAATCTTCTGCTTTGAAGAAAGTACTTTTCCCCACTTCACAAAAGAGCTCTACCCACTTTCTTAATTTTCCTCCTCTGTATTCCTCTGAAAAGGGCATCTGAAAGCACACCTCATCTACCACTCTTCCGGTTTCATTACAAATTATCTGTTGCCTAAAATCTTGATTTTTCTGTTTTGTATTGAGAGAAGTGGGTTTAAAGTTCTTGTCTAGCAGCTGGCTTAAAGGCTTAAGGAGCTGTTAATGAGCTGTTTCCTGTGGTCTAGTGGTACAAGGTTTGATTCACTTTGCCTCCATTACCTAACTGTGTCTGAAAAAGGTCCATGGAGGTCAGTGCTCAATCCCAGAAAACAAATAAAAATAAAATAAAGTAAATAAATTATTTGACTCTTAAAACAACTTGTTTTGCTGCAAGACTACTTTTCCTCAAGGCTTACCTGGTGCTTATAATTCTCCCCTTCTGAGAAAAAGATCAGAATTCTGCCCAGGTTGTTCATTTTCTTTATTTTTTTTAAAATAGGATTGCCTCTCAGTGAGTGATTAATTTTTTTTCAGTGCTACTAATCACGTCCATTTCCTGCTCTACAATGGTTCAAGCTGTAATGAATCTTATACTCTCTGTCTTATAACTCTACTAGGTTGTAATACCACATTTGTCTCTGCTTTGTAATATGCTCAAGCTACATTGGTTTCATGTATGAGTCTTTTCCTTCTATTAGGTTTATTCTTGTACATTGACCTGTTCTGGCAGACAACATTATTTTAGTGTTAGTGGCACAAAAGATATCACACTTGCCTTTGGTAAAGATCTCTGTGGTTTCTATTCCCATACCAGGTAGCTGCAGTGATGACACTGCAGTGCTGGATAAGGGAGGTGCTGCACTACTGAGTATGTGTCATCCTTCAGAAGAGACGTTAAAGCAAGGTCCCATCTGTCTGAGTTAGTGGTAGCTCATATGGATGTAAAAAGATTCTATGGCACCTATTCTAAAGAGTAGAAGAAGTTCCCTGATGCCCTGGCCAAATGTCTTCTATTATTACTGTGACAAGTCCTATTCACCCCAGGGCAATAACTAAGGAGTCTCAATCCTTACCACTGTCTCTGGTAAGGGAGTGTTACTAAAAACAGGGATAGAAATATACATTGGACTATATGCTTCACTCCAGGTCTGCAAATGAGTCTCCACACTAACCACTGCAGAGCACTGTATCCCAGTTCTCGCTATCTGGCACACTCACTCTTAAATGCCCGATATTCATACATACACACACTCTTGGGAAACACTGACATAGATTTACCTGCTGTGCTTCTTTGCCCAAATTACAAGGTAATGGCTGAAACCAGTCAAATACCACAATGCCCTTCAAAAGGGGTGTTCAATTATATTGGGTAAAATAGATATTGAAACAAATGGTAGCATGTATCCCAAGCAGTAAGTTTTTTTTGGAGTGGCCCTGGTGTTAACACAATAAGCAGAAACACTCTCAAGTTATTAAAAATATTCACTAAGTAACCAGTCACAATGAGAGGTAGTAAAACATTTAATAATAAATAAAAGGATTTAAAACATGTAAATACTGAATAACTGATTCCAATAAATTACAGAGTTTCTCACATTGATTTTAGAAAACCTCTAACTACCTGTAGTTTCTTGACTGATGATTAACTGTCCATATCTAATCTTAATAACTCAGCAAAGCAAGATTATACTCTTACTTCTGCAAGGCAAGATGAGGAATTATGTCCACATTCCAGGCTGTTGTCCGTCTTCATAGACTGGATCAACTGCTTTGGAAACAACTGGACTACTGTTGCTGAACAGCTCTGGAAAACAACTGAACAACTGACTGAGAACCTGCTTTTATATCAGATTTTTTGGAAGCTGCTATGAGAATTCAACTCTCTCATATCAGACTTTGAAAAATAAACAAACAGCTGCAGTGAAGATTCTATTCTCCCAGCGCTGACACACAAAGACATCACATCTAGGTCAGCTGACTCTGGCATAAAATACATTCAGAATTCTCTTTAAAAAATATGTACATTTGGTCAGCCAGAAGAACACTGACATTAAATATAATGCAAAAATCAGTGTGATAATCAGAAGACAAACTTATTTACAGAATTATAGCTATTCATGCTGGCATATGTAACACAGGATAATTTACAATTATTTACAAAACTTCAACCAGTCGTGCTAGCACAAATAACATTATCTGATATCCTCAAAATTACAATCACCTGTCCCCTGAAAAGAAGCTACTATCTACAAAGAATAAACAAATAAGTAAATAAATAAAATTTAAACAAATATCTAAAATCTCTTACTTCTACACGATCTGCTTTTGCAGGCTGATTTGTCTCAGCAAACTGTAATCCTTTGGGTTTTTTTTTTTTCTTGTACAGATTCTGCTTTTCTAGGCTGCTCTATCAAAGCAGACTGTGGCCATATGTACAAGTTCATTCCTTTTAGAGATTTTGCTGTTGTAGACTGCTCTGCCTACACAAGCTGCAACAATTTAGTGTGCAAATCCTTTTTGCTAACTATCAAAAATGTAGTTACTTGGTGGAGTTCAAAATGGCCGCTGTTCTGTGAGCACTGCTATCACCTAGGTCTCGATATACCCTGGATTAAAACAAACCCAGAAGGCAACGCAGAATTAATAATACAGAAATAACTGTAGATATTTACTGCTAATATCATCCAGCAAACAAAAGAGGAAGAAAAAGTGACAGATTCAGCTCAGAAACAGCAGGATTAACTAAGATTTCTGAATAACAGCTTAAGCAATGTGCTACTAAGGCCCTGCATCTGCTGCAAGATTGGTAAAACACTATACAGCAAGATGTCAAAAGAGGAAAATAATATGGAAACAACAACAACTAAGACCAACTTCTCAGTACTAGCCTCACCTGAGAAAGACACAACTTCAAAAAGACAAAAGACAACTAAACAAACTGACAACTCTAAAAATACAAATAAATCCAAGACAGACCAGCCAGCTAATCTGGAAGACATAAAATCTGCCTTATTACCTATCCAGCAAGCATTAAAGGACTTATCATTACAATTTCAAATGTTTGGTGACTCATTCAGCCAAATAATCTCCAGAATGGAAAAATCTGAGTCCAAAATAATAGAAAATGAAATAAAAATAGACTCTATTTCTCAAAAAACTGATGCCCATGACAAAGAAATACAAAACTTACAAGCAAAATTAACAGACCTGGAAGCAAGATCTCGAAGGAACAATATCATCATCAGAGGAATATCTGAAACTGTACTTCATAATAATCTAATACCAACAATCAAGCAAATAATAAATTCCCTCCTAGAGGAATCTGAAGAAATGCAGCAAATAACAATAGAGAGAGCCCACAGAGCCCTGAGGGAAATGCAAACATCACTGAACCAAGACCTGTCTATATTAAAATATTAAACTACCAAGATGTAAATAAAATCATAATGGCAGCAAAGAAAAAAGGCACACTCACCTGGAATAATAATAAAATCTCCTTTGCTCAAGACCTCCCAATACAAATAAGACAAGCAAGACAACTACTATCTCGATACTGCAGGTTCCTAATAGAAAAAAAAAAATCAAATTCCAGATGAAATATCCAAATCAGTTAATCTTTTACATAAAAGAGGTTAAATACATGGTTGCTAACCCCAAAGAGGCAAAAGAGACATTCCTGGCTGTTTTCAAGCAAATTCCACCTTCAGAAGTGAAATAAATCCACAAAAAAAGATAAAGGTCCCTTGGATGAAAAAATGACCCCATTCATGAGCACTCTAGCTGGGATCCAACTCTGAAATCTTCCCCTTGCTGTCTAGGCCCTTGGGTCATTGATGTGAGCCATGAGGAACACAGGAAAGGGAAGTACAGCCTGGGTGGGAACCAAAAATGAACTGCTGTTTCCGATGCACGAATATAGGAAGGAAGTTCCCATCTCGGATATTGGCTTGCAAATTAAGTCCCCCTAGGCTTTTGATGGCTTCATTAAGAACAGTCAGAAAAAATGGATTTCAGCAAGCTCCAAAGGATTTTACTGCCTGAAAAATGAAAATTGATCTGCACCAGCTAAAAGAAGAAAGCTGCACCATAGATGTCAACCAACCTGCAAGCAAAACCTTGAAGAAATAAGGTACTTTTGAACTGAGCCATTCACTAAAACAGTACACCAAGTACTGTGTAGGTGAATGAAACTCCAGCCTTAAATAATAGGCAAGAAATAAACTGTCAGAATTATGCTAGCTCATAGATTAAAATTGGGAAAAAAAGGGAAAAAATTGTTAAATGTTTTATGTAAATACTAGAAATGTGTTAAAAGATCCTGGAGAGAAGTAATCTCAGGAAATCAGTAAAATAACCTAACAATCCTGGGATAATGTAAATATAGCCTTAATACGTCAACTATAGCAGAAGGACTGTTTGGCTAAGCTGTTTTTCTTTTTCTTTTCTTTTTTTTTGTCTCTCTATACTTCCTACTTCTGTTAAATAGGTGTCAAGTATATATTTTATAACCCACATAGATTGATGTGGAAAAACATCACTATAGGCACCAAAGAAGGCCGAAACCTGAATAAGTAAAGGGGAGGAAAAAGAAGTCAAATGAGAGAAAAATGTAAAAATGACAAGACTGATTGTTTAACAATATTACTATGTTACATATATTGCTATAATTTACTGAAGAATGTATATTAATATGCTGCTTTAAAAATAGTATTAGAAATAATTAGTCACAAGACAAAAACAATACATGCTGTACCTTAAATGCAATACCATCACTGTATAAATAATATGTTGGAAGAGGCTAGGGATATTAAGTAGCAGTGTTTGTTGAGGGAACTAGTTTGTTCAGCTTTGTCCACATTGTTTATAGTAACACAGGGGGGGATACTATGGAGTAAATCTATATCTAAAAAAAAACACATTCCAAGATTAGACGTAAAGGTAAACCATATAATGAACCTTCATCCTCCCCCCTGATTATTCCTGGTCCAGGGATATAGTGGTTAGGCACAGTGTAGGGACGGGGATAAATAGATGCTTTCCTAAACCATCACACAGTAACACAAACAAAACTAACAAAACAAAACTAATATACATGGCATATCTAAGGAATACACCTAATAAATAAATGTGGGAAATAGAATCATGGAATGTTAAAGGGCTCCAAAACAAGAAGAAAAGAAAACTATTCTTACACCTTACATTAAAAACCACAGTCAACCTCATACTAATACAAGAAATGCACTTGACTGCAGATCAATGGGCAGAAATTAGCGGAAAGGAATGGATAAGTCAAATCATAGCTTCAGAGGGGAAAACAAACAGTGTTGGGGCTGCCATAATAATTAAAAAACAATTTAAGGAAAAAATACTTAAAACCAAAACTGACAAGGAGGGAAGATGGTGCTATGTAACATTTAATAGTCCTACAATACCAAAACCTATAATGGTACTTAATGTTTACGCACCCTGTAATAACCAACAACACTTTTTTATGTCATTATACCCAACCTTAAACCAATTTAAAGATCACTACCTAGTGATTGGAGGTGACTAGAATACATATCAAAACCCAGAAAAGGATAAATCTAATCTGACCAAATCACATAATAAACAAGCCACATTAGCCCTTAATGAACTCAAACAAGATTTCAAACCATATGACCCTTTTAAACATGGGAACAGTGCAGATAAAACAGGGAAATTCACATTCTATTCGCAATGCCACAAAATGTGGTCAAGGATAGACTTCTTCTTAATCTCTGACATATTCATTAACATGGACCCAACAATAACTATACATACCAGGTTTTTTTCAGATCACTCCAAAATCACACTGCACATTAACTGGGACAAAAAGATATATTTAGAGAATAGGGGTCATAATTGGTCATTAAACCCTAATTTACTTTCCAAAATGGATGTAATAAAAGAAACAGAAGCAATACTAAAAATAGCTCTTACAAATATCACTAACTCCCAAGTACCAACTGACATAGAATGGGCTGCAACCAAAGCACAAATCAGAGGATTGTTTATCAAAAAAGCAGCATACTATAAAAAAATACAACTGAAAGAGGAGCATATACTGAAAGGGAAAATAGAGCATCTTGAAAAAGAACCAATAAATAACCCTAAGAACCAAATAAAAGCAGAACTTTAAAAACTGCAAAGGGATCTATATATGTTAGAAACCAGGAACCTATCTTTCTATGAAGCCAGAATGTTAGCCACTTACGCATAAGAAGCTCAAATACCATCTAGAGCTCTGGCCAGAATTATCTGCCAACACAAAAATGCCTCCAATATATCAGAAATAAACTACAGAGACAAAAACTACACAAAAAATGAAGACATTATTAAAACATTTGAACAAATATACTCTCAAATATATGGAGCACAAATACTACAAACCTCAAAGGAAGATAGAACTTTTTTTCTTCAAAAACTGAAATTCCCTAAACTCAATTTAGACCAACAAAAAAAACTAACTGAGCCGATATCCATCAGTGAAATTATTACAACAATCAAACACTTAAAAGTGCATAAGGCTCCGGGTCCGGATGGACTCACATCAGAATTTTACAAAGCATTTTTCCCCTTGATAGCCAAACTACTATACTATACACTGAATTACATAATAAACTATAAAATAAATGATATCCACTTTAATGCCTCTAAAACTATATTTATATTAAAAGAACACACAGACCCCAAAAACCCCGACAGCTACAGACCTATCTCCCTCTTAAATATAGATAATAAAATATTTACCTCTATACTTGCAAACAGAATGAAAAATCTGATAGAAAAAATCCTCTCCCCAGAACAATGCGGTTTTACACCACATAGACAGACTAGTGACAATACATTAACATTAGATGCACTAATATCCTATGCTAACCGATACAATATCAACATCTACACAATGGTAGTGGATGCCCACAAGGCATTTGATAGGGTTAATCTAGAATTCTTACTCCAAACACTACCCTACTTTAATATACCCAATAACTTCATTCAGATCATCCAAACTCTCTATAGCAACCCATACACATCTCTGTATATAAATAAAACTTGGTCAAATAGGATCCTAATAAAAAATGGAACAAGACAAGGATGCCCACTATCACCCTTCCTGTTTAACCTATACCTAGAACCACTCTTTCTATACATTAAACAAAATACATATCACAATCCTCCATCAATACACAACTTCAAAATATACCTCACTGCATTTGCAGATGATCTGAACATATACTGCGCTACATCAAATTCAGATATAAACAAAATAATAGCTGCAATTGAACATTTCTCGACTATGTCTAACTACAAACTAAACCTTAATAAAACTAATATTTTCCCCCCTAAAAACACCCAAACACATCTCACTAATACCATTGTTAAACACAATAAAAATTAAAGAAGAAACTAAATACCTGGGAATCACCTTTTTCCAGAGTAACAAAGACTTCTACCAACACAATGTAAACCTTAAATGGCAAAATAGAATGCAAGACTGCAAAAGATGGAACAAACTAAAACTACCATTCTTGGCCAAAGTATCAATAATCAAAATTAACATTTTACCTAGATTAATGTATATATTCATGACATCACAAACAACAATACATAATAAATTCTTCAAACAAATTCATACCTTCCTAGCAAAATTTATATGGGAACCCAAACAAAAAACAGAATCTCCTATCCAAAATTAACACTCCCCAAAAGCAAAGGAGGACTAAATCTACCAGATTTTAAAATGTACTACTCGATCATTAACACTAACAGAATATTGAGAATAGCTGAACATAACCCATCAATGGAAAATTGGTCTCCTCTCTGGGTGACAATATATTATAGATATATTAAAGCTCTAGGTTTCAATCCCAAAGACTTCCATTCCTGAAGCAGAAAGAAATACAAACTTATAACATTATAGAGCCCTTAAAACATTCTATCAACCTAGCGCAAAAACTCTTTCAATTCTTGAACCTTAGACATGCCATGACAATACTGCAACCCCTTCATAAAAAAACAAATTTAAAAATAAACAATAAGATGCTGGACTTATTCCCTTCCCAGACTAAAAGATAAAACAATCCAAGATTTCTATCCCTACCTTAACTGTTCAATACAAGAAATGAGGATCAACTTAAACCTCCCTAAATCACACATAATAATACTAAGACAAATCAAAGAACTGTGTTCCAGTTATCTCCAAAATATTACTATGACCAATAGTGACATAGAAACTTGTAGCAGGCTTTGGAAAACTATTATCACAACAAAGAAAACTATTACCAATTCATATAAAATGATAAATGAAATCAAATACCAGAAGGACCTCCTCTTCTTTAACTACTGGAGAAAAATTAAACCATCCATAGATGATCAGCAAATAAGCCAGGCAATCAATCTAACACTGAAGATTCTACCCCTCAAAAGGTTAGCATACACTCAGCTCATGATCAATAATAATGCTTATTTTACACCTGCAATCCTACACAAATTTAACACATCAAAATCACCTTTCTGCCCACACTGTAGGGACCAGATAGCTGACTTAATCCATGTATTTTGGAGCTGTAAATGTGTCTATAAACTCTGGAACTCTCTCAAGGTACAATTACAAAAAACGGGTTATCAAACATCAACATTAACTTGAGAATTCACTCTGTTACACATTCTCCCACCCAACATCCCAAGAAAACAAGCAAATACACTTTTAACAATTTTCCTACTAATTAAACTGTATATAGCTTTTAAATGGCTAGATACGATAAATATCTCTTGGGAGGGTTTTAAACAAGTAGCTATACAACACCTTTTAGCTCATAAAATAGTAATAGATAAAAGAAACAGAAACATGAAATCCAGAAAAATTTGGGAACAAACCTTTAACATCATATTAGCATAATTCATCACACAGCAACTTAGAAATACACTATAATGGAATCAAAGAACACATACAAGTTCAGATATTAAATAATAAGTTGGATATTACGAATGTATATACTGTCTATATAACTGTGGAATTAACAATGAAAGCATCTATGTACATAGTGTAAATAGATATGTTGTATGACCTATATCCTGTGGTATTTGACATCAATGTATAACATATGTATATGTGTGTATGTGTATGTATGTATATATGTGTGTGTATATATGTATATATATATATATATATATATATATATATATATATATATATGTATATATATATATATATATATATATATATATATATATATATATATATATATATATATATATATATATATATATATATATGCACATGGTCATGTTGTAAGATGGTTTTTATTTGTGACATTTATTAATGTAAAAATAAAAATAAAAATTATTGAAAAAAAACAAATGTAGTTTCTTTTGTGGTTTGCAGGGCAGCGCCCCTTTTGTGGTTTTCATTCTGGATTTCTGTACAAATGTCACTGTCTTGCTCTAACCCCTTTTCAGTTTTATAGTGAATAGATATGTCAGTTTGCTGCTGTCTTGTCTTTCTCATTAGCTTACCAAACTGCATTGTGTGTATGACTGCTTCCTCCTCCCACATTTTCCACGCTTGCCTTAAATGAGGAAAATTGTTTCCTTACATTAATTCATTAAGCAAGTAATGTAACAATTTTCCCTGCACTGCCTGAATTTCTACATGGTTGGGGGGTACTTCACATTCTGTTTGTTAGTAATCTTATGATTATATCCTAGAGGACCCTTGATAAGGGAAAAGGTGCTTCCAGAATCTTCCAAAAATACAATACATTCTACTAGCTTAGTTTTACCATAATGACACTGGGCTGCCTCAAGTCAGTCTTGATGTTAGAACACCCTTGTGTAAAGCATGCATTTCAGTTTTCAAAGTAGCACTCTATAGAACTTAGGCATGTGACCTCTTCCCTTATATTTGTAACAAATTAGTATATTATTTCTAGCATGCTGTTGAAGAGGGTACATTTCTTAACTGCAGTCTTAGCCCTAGAAAGAGACAATGCATTTCCAAACATTGTTTCATTAACTGGTAAATGGTCTACTATTATTAACTTATTTTTTGGAATCAACTTGGTGTATTCATCATCTTCTAATATTAGGCAAAGCTCTTTTAAGCTTGCCTACTGCTAAAAGATTGAATTTTATCTCTGTTTTTGCTACAAGGTCAGGACTTAACACATGCTTTATATAATGCATCTGTGCATTTATCAATTTATCTACATTAAATGTTTGGCTAGGAAATATTACTGCTTGTACCTCATACAGTCAGTCCCATTACATGTTCATATGTGGCACAGTCTTTGAGATGGCAACTTCATTGGTTAGGCCTACTAACTGTTGCTGTACCTTCTTAGGCTTCTGGACAGTCCTCAAATGTGAATACAGAACTCATACACTTCATGGATGCACTTGAGCAATAGAAGCTCATGGGTACACTTTTTCCAAGAAAAAAATATCTCCACACAAAATGGGTAGATAGTCGCACAAAGCAAAACAGTCCTCAGCATTCTGTCAAACAACAGGGGAAACATACTCTCTTGAACGGTGACAGGTTAGAACATCTGGCATTTTTGGACCTGAAATGACCACTGCTTGTTCCACCACTGCAGCTTCAGTAGAGAGACAAAAAATACAGAAAAAAAATCATGTATATTGAATTTCAAAATATTAATTCACTTGCCTTTGCAAACACAAAATAAACAGCACCTTAAGAATAGTTATCCAGTTCAGGTACTCCTTCCAGGATGCATGCTTTTCCACGACAAGCAAGACATCTCCAGGTTTTAGGCCACTGTCTTAGGACCCATTCTCATCTGCAAGCTCAGGTTCTCCTACACTTCATTCTGAGGCTGAAGGCTTCTCTAATAGGCCAACCTTCAGCTCCAAAGTTAGGTTTTTCCATCAAGCACTGTCCAAAAGTTACTTTCCACAGATTGGCACCAATTGGACCCTTTCTGTTTGTCCTCTCTTACAGGTCTTCACAGAGGAACTACCTTCCTGAATTTAGCCCTCCAGGCTACTCTCTTTTATATAAGATAATTGTCAGTCAATTCCATATGATTGGCTAATTGTAATGGAAACTACTTTGAGAAATTCCCACTCTTCACAAATTGCTATACATTCTGAAAGCATTAAAAGGCACATACAACATTTTCATCATCAGAAAGCATTAGAATATCACAAGTATATCTGTTTTCATACAATATTTATATATTTAATCACAAGTACATCTGTTTTCATACAATAATTATATATTGATATGACTCAGCATATTACTGTATCTGTATATATGTGTGTGTGTGTGTTTACATATATAGATACATAAATAGATAAAATGCCTGCATTCCTTCCTGTAGATAGCACATAGATAAGAATGTATCTTCTAAATCCTTTCTTCCACTATAATCAGTATAACCTACTTTTCAGAAAGAGGCTACAGTCCCTTGTCTGAGGGGACTAGGTACCACACTAAAATGACTAAGGGCTGCATTCAGAAAGGTAAGGCTGTGTACACACAGTGGTACCTTTTTTGCTATTCAGTAAGTACTGTTACATGAAGATGTGCAGCACCTGAAAGTTCTGTCCGGCCATGCTGAATGCTAATGAGGCATTCTGGGGGTGTGACGTATGCAAATTAGTCATGAGCTCTCTTTACCCAGAACTGCCCCCAGGAAGGCATCTTCGTGGCAGAGTGATTCAAGTAAATATTCAGCTGTGCAGACCAACGTGACCATCTCCACCATGTAGCAGAAATGAACATGGCCAAAAGGCCATGCTCACCAACTAAACAAGAGCATGATGTGGAGGAAACACTAGACACCAGGATTGAGTTTTAAAGTGCCATAACAGCACTGGGAGCAAAATGGGGATTAGGGTAGGGGGCTACACTGGACTACCAGGGATATACATCAGTGAAGTGCAGTACCAGCACCAACATTATAGTGGGGATCAGGGGAATGGGAGGAACCACTGGACACCAGGAAATATCTTAAGTGCTGTGATGGCACCATCATTACTATGGGGATCTAGGGGAGGTGGGATACCCTAGACACCAGGATTTAATTTTAAAGTTGCATAATGGCACCAACTTTACTAAGAAGACTAGGGGGTAGGGGGATACACTAGACACTAGGAAATACTCCATAATGTACCTCAAGGGACAGAACAGCATAAATGGGCTAGGAGAACCAGCTGGACACACTCCCAAGTGCTGTAATGGCACTAACAGGTAGTATGGGGATTGGGAGCGGGGGGTACCACAGGACACCGGGGATAAAGTGAAGTCCCCTATGTGGGATGGGTGTGGCATAATGGTTAAGGTCTTTTTCTTAAAGACACAAGATACAGGGTTTCAGTCTGATCTCCGGTTATTGGCTATGTTTAAAAATGTCCTTTCAGGGTAGTTAGCCTAGTATTCACTTATGAACTTCTGAATAGTATGGACTTCATAAGGGTGATGGGGGTGGAGGTGGAACCATTAGATCACCAGGGATGACTTCTTAAAGTGCCATATTACAGAGGTTGGGTAGGTACAGGTGCAGGGACTTTGGTGTGTGTGTGTGTGTGTGTGTGTGTGTGTGTGTGTGTGTGTGTGTGTGTGCGTGCATGCGTGTGCGTGTGCGTGTGCGTGTGTGTGTGTGTGTGTGTGTGTGTGTGTGTGTGTGTGTGTGTGTGTGTGTGTGTGTGTGTGTGTGTGTGTGTGTGTGTGTGTGTGTGTGTGTGCATGTGCGTGTGTGTGTGTGTGTGTGTGTGTGTGTGTGTGTGTGTGTGTGCATGTGCGTGTGTGTGTGTGTGTGTGTGTGTGCATCCAAGTCAGACAGAGACTGGAGGGGAATTCCACTGCCTACATGAGCAGCAGGTTACTACTGCATCTATGTTGCTGTAGTAACTGAGATTTAGGAAACATGCACATTATCGGATAATGGGGTCTTAACTCATTGTGGCTAGCATATTCCTGAATCACAAATGTGAGTGTCATGCTGGAAGGGCATTTCCAGTATGATCAGTATGGCTCATGTTAAGAACCTTAATGAATTCCTGGGTATGTCCTTTCAGATAAAATAATCTAGTGTGTCTTTTTCTTAACAAATGGTCCTTTCTGCCATTGTAAATTATCCCACTTTTTGATAACATGCTAGAAAAACACCCTGGAATAAAGTCCTTTCTCCCACTGAGATTTTGCATTATTTTACAATGCAAACTACCTGCCTTGTAGTGATTACTAAGGACATTTATTATTATTATCTAAAGGAGACTGTTGTAATTATTACTAATTGGAGACCTTCAAGCAAAGTAGGAATAGTATGTGTAAAAAGCATATAAAATGCAAGGTAGAGTACATTTCCTCAGAGGTGATCCTTTTCCATATTACAGTCTAACAGTCTAAATTGTTTCATGGAAAAAGGTTAGATTCCAGGTAATGAAAGGGTTAGGTCATTTTCTTCTCTGCAACAGAATGCATACATATATATGTATATAAATCTATATCTATATCTATCTATCTATCTATCTATATATATATATATATATATATATATATATATATATATATGCGTGTGTGTGTGTGTGTGTGTGTGTGTGTGTATGTAGTTGTCATTTATGTAGTAACCATTTAAATGGTTGACAACTCATTTGATCAACAAGTTTGGGTGCAAAAAAGAACGATTGGGACGACTACTAAACAGTTTGAAAGAGCACAAATTCAGCAGGACCAGATGACAAGGTTAAAATGAGCTTTAATAAAATTTCTTAAAACACAGTTTGCAGATTGAGTGCTTTCATCCCCATCCCGTGGGACTTCATCAGAATCTGCTTTGAAGTTACACCAATACACTTAAATAGTCAATTAACCACTACTCTCTCCAATAAAATTACTTGCCCACTTAAGCAAATTTAAAAGTACCATCCCTGAGAAACATTTCCTTCTATAGAAACAGTAAAATTGTAGGTGGTAGTTTTTAAACATCTCATATAAATGCAAAGACTGTGACATTGTTTTACAATAAAAAATACTTTTGTCAGTATTTCATGGAAATAACTTATCATAACTTGACTCAAAATATTGCAACAATATCGTGTAACCATTTCCTTTTTAAACAAAGAAATATGTTTTGAGTTGTATCACTATATAACTGCTTTCTTATTTAAAATGGGTTTGAGTAAAATATTTTCGTTCAAACCTGGGGCTTGCATGGCATATAGCTTAATTTACCATTTCAATTCTCTTTCTTCTATAATGGATCTGTAGTCCCCTCCCCTGGGGTTTGCCAAAACCCTTTCTAGTATTCTGAAATAAAATTTCACAAAATCAGAGCACACCAGTGAATGTTTATGTAGAGCGTTGTTGGAATTTCTAGTTGCCATCTGATACTGATGTTCATATATCCTATCTCTTAGACATCTCTACATCCTTCCTATGTAGTAGGCTGGGCAGGTTTTACATTTTGCTAGTTAAATGACCCCTCCTGTTTGACAGTTTCCATACACAAAACTCACTTTAGTCCTTAACATTTTATTCAGCTCCTTAACTTTAGTTATATGTTTACACTGAGAACAGCTCCCACATTTACTTGTACTCCTCTTATTGAAATTGCTATTGTGAAACCCTTTTATGCTAGATTCCAAGCATTTCTTATTATTCATCCCAGTCCTGTAAACAAACATAGATTTTACACCTAGGGATGACTATACTGTGGAATTACATTTTAGAATATTCCAATTGTTCTCTACAATTTGCTTCACTTGGTTGAATGTTTGTGTTTATATGAGTTGTTTAAAAACTACTACCTAACCTATAATTATACTGCTTCTAAACAAGGAAATGTTTCTCAGGGATGGTATTTTTAAATTTTCTTAAGTGGGCAAGTAATTTTATTGGACAGAGTAGTGATTAATTGACTATTTAATTGCATTGGTGTAACCTGAACGCAGATTCTGATGAAGTCCCACATGATGGGGATGAAAGCAATCAATCTGCGAATTGTGTTTTAAGAAATTTTATAAAAGCTCGTTTTAACCTTGTCATCTGGTCTCGCTGAATTTGTGCTCTTTTGGACTGTTTGGTCATCGTCTAATTTGGATGAACTCAAGTTTTATATAATATACAGTCTAAATTGTTTCACGGAAAAAGGTTAGTGGGTCCTATCAGTGAGCCAGCTGGCCACCCACCTGATGAGATAGGGATTTACACCAAGTTATGTTAACTTTTTGATGCTGTCAGAGTGGGGTATTGTGTCAAAGGCCTTGGCCAAGTCAAGGTAAGCTGTGTGTACTGACTTTTCCTCATCCAGGGGCTTGGTGACAGTCTCAAAGAAGTCACCCAGGCTCAATAGGCAAGATCTGCCCCCTGACTAATCCGAATTGGGTGGGGTCAAGTGCTTTGAGATTGCCTATGTCCTTGTTTATGAGATCCATAATAATACACTCCACGGTTTTACAGATCAGACTTATCTAGCTAATGGGGTGATAGTTTCCCGGGTCAGTAGTGGTACCACCTTTGTGCAAGGGGATGACAATGTCAGTTCTCCACTCTGCTGGAATGAAGCCTGTATTTAGGCTGTGGTTGAATAGGGTGCTCAATGGCAAAGTTTGTTCTTGCTGGTGATGGGCAGAATGCAATCTGGGGTGCTATCAGGTCCCATGGAAGCTGTGTTCTTTGGCTTTGATAGGGCCTTTAACACTTGATCTACAGAGATGTGAGGAGTGGGACAAGTATATGGGATGTCAAACAGGCCTTTGGGGGGATGGGGGCGTGAAGTTTGAAGTCAGCTAGCAGGTTGGCTAAGTCAACAGGATCGGTGTAAGTGGTACCATTAAGTATGAATTCAGAACAAACCTGGGCTTTACTATGGAGGTTCCTGATGTAACTGAAGAAGGACTTGTGGTTTCTCTTTGTTTCAGAGGCTAGTTTCAACTCATAATTGGCTTTGGAGGTTTTCACTAGTGATCTAATTTGCTTGTTGAGGCTAAGGAGGGAATTTTTCTAATTTGAAATTTGTTCCTTTCTACCCCTGGACAGCAGTTTCTTCCTTTTTTTGTAAAGCCCGTTAATGAACTATGTTCTACCTACTTTATTACTGGGTCTACTTTGCTTAATAGAAAACACATTTCATTGAAACTCATTTCATCGAAGCCTTGTTTCACTGAAAATGAATTGCCTGAGCACAATTCACTGAAAGCTCACTTCACTAAAAACTCATTTAACTGAAACTCATTTAATCTAAACAGGTATATGCCCTATTCCCCACTGTAGTGTGATCCTGGAGTTAGTATATATAGTAAGGGGGGTGTGGGGGACATAGCACCCCACCTATTTTAAATGTTGTAAACCATAGACATGGATTCTTACAAGTCAAATGAGTAACTCTTTCGAGAAAATAATTTATACCCAAACTATGTGGGGGGCTATGCCCCCCACACCCCCTAACTATATATATTAACTCAAGGATCGCACTAAAGTGGGGAACAGGGCATATACCTGTTTAGACAAAATGAGTTTCAGTCAGATGTGTTTTCAGTGAAGTGAGCTTTCAGTGAATTGTGCTCAGGGAATTCATTTTCAGTGAAATGAGGCTTCGACGAAATGAGTTTCAGTGAAATGTGTTTTCTATCAAACAAAGTAGACCCAGTAATAAAATAGGTAGAACACAGTTACAGTAAGAGCAGTTGAATAAAGTATACATTTTATTTTGTTAAATGGAGAGGGAGGAAACAGAGCAAGATTAAGTGACTATCGGGGATGTCCTTCCCAAATGCTCTCTCTGTACACAGTAAATAGAGCTGATGAGATAGGACTGCTAGGAGTGTCTGAAATTAAAGAAGCAAGGGGGTAGTCCTTCCCAGATGATCTCACTGTACTCAGCTGAGCCAGCAGATGAGATGGGTCCAGATCCAGTTGTAAACAGTAATGCTCAAAACCACGAACTCAAGCTACATGTTGATGTTTTGGAGGTGACAGGATTTCCACTCGCAATTTTAAACTTTTGCACCTTTACCCTCGACCTTATGAATGACGTTAAGGTAGGTTTCAAACATTTGATAGTAAACCTCTCTCTCTCTCTCTCTCTATATATATATATATATATATATATATATATATATATATATATATATATATATATATAAAGACTGTATCTATATGTATATGTATCTGTGGATCTACTTTAGTTGCCCGAACATCCGAATTACCAACTTATACTGAGAACAAATCACCGAGATATCACTTTCTCGATAATCCATTTGTCTGAGGAACTAATGCTCGACTACACTGTAAAATTATGAGAAAGGATAGTCTAGCCAGTGGCAGATAGCTACAAAAACAGTAGTCTCCTTTAAGTAAACATGCACGCTAGAACGTAATCATGGCTGAAGTAAAGGAAGTTGGACCAGCACTCATAGGAAATGTTTATACAGTGGTTCTGTCACAGAGAAACAAAGAAATGTTGCAACTTGAGGGCTACCTTTATCATCTGGAATGTAGTCGAGGAAGCATTACTGGAGTTGTAAGGAGAAGAAGTCTCTGAAATGTAAGAGTAGGGCAGTGACTTTATTAGTAACCGAAGGTGAGCAATTATTAAAGTCTGATCCACATCTGTATTGTGGTGATCCCGCTGAAGTGGAACGTTATATAGTATGTAATGATATCAAAGTGAGAGCTAAATTTAGTAGGGATACTCCGTGTTTAATAGTTGATGACATGATGGCATCTACATCCCTAGAAACAGTACATAACATTCCAAGCAGAAATGCACTCTTGCGATGGATAGGTAGGGTTCATAGGCGAGAAAATATCCCTGAACAGTCCCATGAAGTTAATTTAATGACTGTGAACTGTGCTGACTGCCCTTTAAAATCAGAATCCTTCATATTCAAATGTATGACTGATACAACAATATATACTGTGCATTTACAACAGTGAATAATTTGCATGACATGAGTAAAGCTTCCATTTGTTTGATGGATGGAACATTCTTTCAACAAGGCATTACATGTCGACAGCTGTACAGCATACATAGACTAGTAAAATGTGACAGTTATAATAAAGCTGTACTGTTATTCTTTGCTTTGATGAGTAGGAAGTCCCTGAAGTGCTACAATTACCTATGGCAAAGCGTGTTTTACCTATTTGGCACAAATGGGTTTGAAGCTGACGTTCACTTTATACTATGTGATTTTGAAGTGGCAGCATTAAAAATCATTAGACTGAATGTAACAGGAGTTAGGAGAAAAGGCTGCCTGTTTCATTTTGATCAAAATGTATGGCAAAAGGTCTAAGCGTTAGGACTAGTACCACTGTATAATGCTGATATGTCCTTTCAGTTGAGTGTGACATCACTAGTGGCCTTAGTTTTTTGCAGGAATCTGAAGTTGTGGACACTTTTCAGGAAATAAAGGAGTCATTTCCAGTTGAGGAATGTGAATTGTTAAAATACTTCTCTGATTGGTATATTCATGGCAGGCTCTGAAAGTTTACAACTAGGATGTCTACTCTGGTTAGTTTCCCACCACTCTTTCCAGTATCATTCAGGAATATCTCTGACCTGAATGAACTGCACTTGCCGTGTACCCAAGATTCTGTTGAGGCCTGGCACAGGTACTTAAAATGATTATTAGGAACCCGTGCCACTGATTTGAATGTGCTTATGCGAGCTTTGTCTAGGGAGCAAGACAGAACGGATGAGTTATGAGTGAGGATGGCTACTGGTTTCCCTCCATCACCTAAAAAACAGAGGTTACTGCAAAGGCATGAACAGTTTTTGACTGGGCTTAATAGTAGAGGAGAGTACACTGCATTACAGTTCGTAAACAGTATTGCTAGATTATTAAAGATGTGAAAGCCATGTCACACGTGGGCGGTATGCCGTTTGTTTGCATAGTATTTTATTTACATATTGCAGACTTTGGTGTTATGGAAGATGTCAATGTTTATTCTTCATGTTTACTCTTGATGGATTGGACAGTTATTGTGGGGATGATGTATAGTGTCTGTGTGTTGTTCACATGAGAAGAGGTGTGTTTCTTTAAATGGAGAGGAGGCGTGATCTTTTCTGATCGTCATTTGTGCTCTGCAAAGTGCAGTCATTTTCTTTTTGTATTGTAGCACATATTTTGTGCAACATTCCCTGCTTTCATTACTTTCACGGACTATTTTGGACAAGTTTAAGTTAATCTCGATGGTGGGAGTGGCATGATACACATTTGTGGAGTGTGAATATTCACTATGATGAGGGAAGACTATTAGGGAATTGCGGATAATGAGTGGATAGTGATTGTCGGTAATGCAAGAGTCGTATTACTAAATGTCAGTGAAGTGCACGTCGGGCTACTGAATATTCAGGAAAATGAGTTGTCGGTAATATGGGGTTGGTATACTGGAAGTCGGTAATTCGGACGTTTGGGCAACTAAAGTAGATCTGTATCTGTATATGTATATGGCTATATCTATATGTGCATATATATGTATCTATATAGCTATATGTGTGTGTGTGTGTGTGTGTGTGTGTGTACATATATATATATATATATATGTAATACAGACATATATATATATATATATATATATATATATATATATATATATATATATATATATAATATACACACACACACCTCTCTCTCTCTCTCTCTCTCTCTATATATATATATATATATATATATATATATATATATGGATTCACTTTATAATTTCACAATACTGTAATATTGAATTTCAGTATCTCAAGTTTATAAAGTCAAAAAAACAAAACTCTGAAACCCAAAAACCGTGAAATTCAAAACAATGAACATAAACACACCATACACCACACAACACATATACTGACCTCCCCACATTGCAAAAAAACAAACAAAACACACACAAGCACAACAGTACAAATAAATAAACCTACCCTACTTATAAGCAGGGGGGCAAGCCCCCCTGCACCCCCCATGTGGGGGCTGTGGCCCTCCCACACACACACACACACACACACACACACACACACACACACACACACACACACACACACACACACCCCTGCTATTTATATGTACTAATTCCAAGGTCGCACCAAACATAAAAAGACAGTAAACTCACCACTACACACACTACAGTCCCCTTACACACACATATCACAAATGTACAAACAACAGCACTTTCAACACCTACACACTCATACTCTTACCTACCTCCCCTAACCCATACCTAAAACTTCCAAACACACTCACATACACTCAAATCTTTCCCAAAACACATTAAAAAATATTCACTTACCTGAATCTCCAACCATAACTACATACCAAATGTAAATCAGGCACACAGTACATCCCACATCACATAGCGCACCACCAAAACCGAGAATTTGACATTTCCGGATTCATGGTTATGGGGTTTCGCTATTTCGGAAGTTTGACTTTATAGTCTTGAAATACTGAAATTCGATATTTTAAGATTATAAAGTGAATCCATATATATATATATAGATATATATAGATATTGATGTATGTGTGCGTTTGGATTCCATCCTGCAAATAGAATATAGTCAATTTTCAAAATGGCAGCAGGAATTAATTACCTTCCAAAACCTTTTATTCACTATAATCAGTATAGCCTACCTTTAAGAAGCACAATACATTCTCTTGGTTGAGTCCTTTCAGTCAACAAAATCTAGCATATCTTTTTCTCTGAAAGATGGCCCCCTTCTCCATTGTAATTTATTTATCTTTCATTGACCAGGCTAGATTCCATTTGCTGAAAGGACTCTGTTCTGTGCTTAGTAAAGAAATGGTCTAGAATATAGTCTGTGAAGGAAAGTCTTTTGTCCTACTTTCATTTGACCTTCTTTTCCAAACCAAGCTGTTCTCTCTCCCCTTACTGTGATCACTGTGGACCTTTGTCATTCACTAAAATAGACTCTTATGTGAATTAATGACATGAATGCTTCCCTCAAGCAAACTTTTAGATATTTATAGAAATGCATGGTATAATCTATTTCCTATGCCCTTTTCCCAGTGCAAGTTAATCTTCTTTGCAGGAGAAATAGGTTGGATCCCACCGTATTTTATTTATTAATGATTAGAATCATACCTGCAAAGGACTGTAATATATTTATGAAAGGTAACTTACTATTTGTTTCTTAAATGACCATCCTTTTCCCATTGTAATCATTTATTTCTGGGAAGAAAAAAGACTAGATTCATTAATGAAAGGATTAGGTTGTTTGTATTCATCTTTAGACTGCCTCATATTTATTAATGACTAGCATGGGTGATTAGTGAAAGGATTAGGTCATTTGTATTCATCTTTAGACTGCCTTGTATTTATTAATGACTAGTATGGGCGATTAGTGAAAGGATTAGGTAATTTGTATTCATCTTTAGACTGCCTCATATTTATTAATGACTAGCATGGGCGATTAGTGAAAGGATTAGGTAATTTGTATTCATCTTTAGACTGCCTCATATTTATTAATGACTAGCATGGGTGGTTAGTGCTGCTGGGTTGCAGCCTGTTGAAATCTGACAAGTAAAAGAAATTTGAACCTTCTTTTTTCATCTTGCTATCTCCTCATTTTCAAGTCCAAATTGCAGCTTGTAGTAAATTCTTAGCCTTTTACAATCCTTGTTATCTTTTCAGCATACATCAAAACTGGGAAGACAGAAATAAAATGTGCATAATTGCCCCAATAGCACTGTCTTTTAAAACAGTTTAGCACATATGATCGGTCCATCACTGATATGCAGGCTTCATGATGCCACAATTAGCTATGATAAAGTCTCATCCTTATGACGACTAGTTAGGCTGTTATGCCATAACCATAAATCACCTCCTATATAAATGTCTAAAACATAAAACTTGTGGTCACATGGGTTACACAGCTAAGCTTATAAAGACCCTAGTGATCACTAGCCTAGTATATACCTATGAAGCTATAAGACACAACAGCTTTGACAAGAATTAATATGGGCTACCCAGTATAGCAGTCACAAGTTGGAGGCCTCCCTATCAAATTCCTTATTATTAATCAATTGCTACATTGTTCTTTAAAAGAAAGTTATGTACTGACCACAGTGCTAGATCTTTCATTCATGTCTGAATGATATGATCTGTAGGTCCTCGAGCCACTTGTTGGATCCACCATGGCAGCATTAGTGCTCCAGCCTTGAGTCCCTTTAAAATGTTCCCTCCCATGATGCCTTACTGCCCTGAATTACCTCAAATCAAGTCTGATACAAATGCAAAGTAAAAATCCTTCAGATCCTAAAAATCTATGGGAATAAGAAACGAGATGGAAGAAAGGTTGACGTATCAGACGGATGTGAATGAAAGGACCTAGGATTGTGGTAAGTGCAAAACTTTCATATTCTATTTGTTCAGTCTGTTCTATATAACCTGTAGGTTGCAATCCCAAGCTACTTCAACTCTGGGTGGTATCATTACAGGAGACCCCTGAGTATAGAGGTGCCAACGGTTACTCTAGGCCTAGAACTGGTATCCAACTTGTAATACTTAATGAAGGCTGGCATGGAGGACCAAGTGGCAGCCAGGCAGATTTCATCTATTGAAGCACACCTGAAAAAGGCAGTAGAAGTTACCACTGCCCGGATAAACTAAGCCTTAGGTTTACCCATCAAAGGCCAGTTGTGCAAGGCATAGATAAAAGCAATACAATCAGAAAGGCACATGGAAAGTAATTTCTTGGAAGATTTTTTACCAGACCTGTTTTGACCAAAGAAAAGAAAAAGCTGTGGGGTTCTTATGAAAGGCAGTGGTTGTTTGAAGATAGAAATGCAGTTGTCTATAAACATCTAGAGTCTAGAGAATGTACTGTCCTGTATTAGCATGATTAGGGAGAAATAAGTGAATGGGCTGTGTCATGTATTTTCAGAAGCAGTTTTAGGAAGAAAGGATGTGCTGGTGTGGAGAAAAACTCAGTCTTTATGAAAAATCAAATAAAGAGCTGATGAAGAAAAAGCCTGAAGTTCAGAGACCCTACTGGTAGATGTGATGGCTACAAAGAATAGTGTATTCCAAGAGAGAAACTTTAATGTTCTGACACCAGAGAAATACTGCCAGTCCAGCTATCTGGAATTTTGTAAATAATTATATGTCATTTGTTAATATTAATATGGTTTATATGCTTGTCTTACAAATTTAGGAAAACTGTGTATTGTGTGTTTGTGTTAAACTACTGGTGCAGAAGTGTGTGTTGGACTGTATGTTCTGTACTGAGCTTCAAAAATGTAGCTACAGTGTACCCTACTGGAAAAGAACAGTTAACTTGCAGACTCTAACACAATAAGTGAATTGTTTTACAAATGTGTTTATCTTCCATTTTCACTGAAGGAGACAGGATGTCTGCAGCTAGATGTTTCTTTCTATTGTCTTGAAACAGAAACAATTACTAGGTTTAAAATGTAAAAGGGTTTAACTGTTTTATGACTTCTAGTTCTAGGCAAACTTCTGAGAGGTATGTACTTCTCACACAGAGATGCTAAAAATTCTGTTGGTGTCTGTTATCCTGAGAAGTGAAGGCAGGTGACAAATACTGATGTCATCCAGCTGACCCACAGTATTGTTTTGATGTTAATTTAGGAACTCTTTCAGAGACTGTGCATTTTGTGTCTGCCTTTGGACCTGGAAACATCCATCTTCAGCACTTCTGCCTTGCTAATAGTAAGTAACTAGGGTACCGCGATTTCTCTTAGATATAGATAAGAATATAATGAAGATTTCTTTATATGTTTTCTGTGTTTATTTGAGACTGTCCTGTAATGTTGTTTTAAAATATTTCCTGTGATTCTGAACTCTGAAGTGACTGTGTGTGTTATTGAGTATTGTCTTGTTCTTTTATTATTTATTATTAAATATATTTAAACTGTTTAATTGTGGCTGGTTTGTTTAGAGATATTTAAGCTCTTAGAGTACTTGCATATGTATTTGGTAATACTGTACAGGCCACTCTTAAATAGCCTTACAAGTCTTGGTCACACTTACCATTTGGATAACAGTAACATCACACAGTAGGATTGGTCACCCTTTGGGAAGGGCCTTATAATAGCTGATAAAGAGCTGGTTGGTGGCATTGATAACTACCTTTTAGTCTGGGCAGAAGGGGCATTGCTAGTAAAAAAATCTCAAAGTGTGTGTGTCAGCTACTTGGGCAGGGACACTAAGCACTGGTTGGACAGAGAGGGTGCTGGAGGTTTTGGCTTGACCGCTCGACTGAGATCTTAACCCTATAGCTGTGCCAGTGTGGAGTCTTATTTGGGATCTGGAGAAAGAGGGAGAAACCAGCCCCAGACTGACTGTGATCTCTGGGTGCTCTTAATGGAAATTTTACTTTACTGTGTGTACTTGTCATCCTCCCAATGTGCACTTCCCTCACTGGTGCTGCTGGTGAGGACTGAGGCTCCTTGATTACTGGACCAGTGGAGGAGCATCACAAATGTCATCAACGAAGTTGTCTCAAATGGTGGTTTTGTCAATGTTTTTAGCACAAAGTTCAAATCCTAAGGTGGAACAGGCTCTGTGATTAGAGGTATGAGCAAGAATGGTGCTTTTAAAAAGGCTTTACAAAGCTTGTGTGAGGTGAAAGAACATTCCTGATGCCACATATGAAAATTAGAAATAGATGACAACTGCACTTCTACTCCTGCAAAACTGGTACAAGATTCAAAAATATAGGCTAAAAATTGGAGGATGTCTGGAATACGGGCTGAGAAGGGATCAGTGTTTTGAGAAGTACCCCATAAGGAAACATGTTTCCACTTCCTTCAGTAAGTCTGCATCTAGATTCTTTAAGAGGCTGTTAAAATCCTGGTCACCTCAAAAGAGAGGGCTACATCATTGGCCATTAGTGGAACTAGAGAAGCCAAGTAGTTAATTTCAGTTTGTGGCAATTTGGGTGAGCCTTCCTGGATGGGTGTGAACAAAGATTATGTGTGGGATCTGGTATCCTGGAATGTTCCCTGAAATTAGACCTAATAAGGGAAAATCTGTATGGGCCAAAAGGGGTATACAAGGATGACAAAGGCCTTGTCTGTTTTCTGTAAGAACTTAAAGATCAGGTAAGGGTGGGAAAGCATGAAGAAGACCAGAAGGCCATTTCTGAGTTATAGCATTTTTCAGTGACTGCCCCTGTGGAGGAATCAAGACAAAGTAACTGTTACATTTGGTGTTCTATGGGGAGGCAAAAAGATTGCAACAGGGAAAGCCACAACGATTAAAGATTTGTTTTACTACTGCTTCATAGATGGGTCACTCGTGAGACGTCAGAAGAGATCTACTGAGTCTGTCCAAAAGGCAACTGAGAGCTCCCAGAATGCGTGCTGCTATGAGAAAGTGGTACAGACATCCACTTATTGCTAGACCCTCATTGCCTCCTGACATAAAGGGTAGAAATTGGTTCATCTTTTCTTGTTGATTTACCAAACTCTTGTCATGTAGTTTGTTTGGATAGAAATCACTCCCAGAGGAAGGCATTCCTGAAGTTCCTGCAACAACAGGAGGACTGCCCTTATCTCCAGAACATTGCTGTGAGTATTAGTTTCATTGACAGTCTATAAACCTTGGACCACACTCCTGTTGTAATGTTCCCCCACTCCAGGAATGAAGTGTCCATTGTCACCACAGCTACTGGAGTGAGGTGGAACAAAGTGTCTGCCATAATGAACTGGAGGGGAGTCTAAACACCACTGCAAATTTTTCCTGCAAGAACTGGTTATGAAGATAGGTTTGGAGAGGGGGTTTGAAAGCTGGGACCTTTGGGCATACATAAGCCGCTGAAATATTTTCACATGGTAAAGTGCATACTTAACCATTAGAAGGAAGTAACAGTCCACAAAAATCACAAAAACTAATAGGCCAAAAAAAAAAAGCCATAAAGATGATAGAGTGGACTAATGAGGGTAAGAAAGAAATTATGTATTGTAACTATTATGCAAGAAGTCCAGGATTTCAGACAGAAGATATACAAAAAGATTAAAAGAGAAATTAGAGGAAAGAAAAATACTTTCACAAGAAAAACTGTCAGAAGCTTCAAATAAAAAATTGTATTCGTTAATACAACAGATTTATGAAAAACAGTATATAGACTAAGTAACCTTGGGCCTTTTGGGGAAAAAAGTGACAGAGGAAGTACAAAAATATGAAGAACACAATCAGGAGATTTTGAAAGGTATAAACAATAAATATGAACATGGGAAAGAAAGTGATGATCTGATATGGTGCAAGATTTATGCAAAGGAGAAAGCCAAATTAATCAACACAAAAAAGGGAACCCACAAATATCTGAAGAGAAATACAGACAAAGTCATCCAGATATGGAAAATTTCACAATAAAAAATAAGATCACAAAGAGGGAATGTAGGACAGAAGATTAGTAAAGCAGAAGTTAAAAACATAGAAGTTGAAGTTATAGAATACTTGTGAAGGACTTAATGAAGAAAGTCTAACAGGTTATATCATAGCATGATGGAACAGCAAGTCCCCAAAGTAAAGAAAAACAGGCGGGGCAGGAGACATCTGAAGAAGAAATATGGACATGTGAAAGAAAAGCAGATTTAAAATGGTGCAATGTTTATGCAAAGGAGAAAGCAAAAATAATCAATACAAAAAGAGCAGCACCAAAGATATTTGAAGAGAAATGCAGGCAAAGGCATCCAAACATGGAAAGTTTTACAATACAAAAAATAAATAAATAAATAAATAAATAAGAAAACAAAGAAGAAAAGAGGAATAGTAATGGAAAAGTTAAAGAAACAGAAACTGAGGTTATGGAGCACCTGTGAAGGATTTAGAGTAGAAAATCTAACTCAGATAACATCACTGCAAGATAGAACAATGGCTCCTCAAATTAAAGAGAAACCAGTAGAGCGGGAAACATCTGATCAGTTGCCATATGAAGATATGTTGAAGCATTCCACAGGAAAGGTGTACAAATGTTCAGTTGGAGTTGCACAGCAAGGGAAGAACAGGAAACAGTGGCAACTCTGATGCAGTCAATATTGTGGAGTGATAGGCCAGTGAGTTCCCATATGAAAGAGCAATGGATGACACAGGATGAAACTGAAGGGAATGTGGTACAGGAAGATGCTATGGAACTTTCTTTAAAATGCCTGCAGGAAATGGAGAACAAAGAATGTGTCCTCAGTTTAGAAGAAAATGATCTAGGGGAAGAGTTACTTGGTTTAACAGGGATAAACACACACATTAATGAAAGAAATAGACTACAGAAAGTCAATACAATCCAAAAAATTAGAAGTCTGATAAAACAAATGAAAACAGTAATTAAGACTGTCCTCAGTGATTCATGTGATATAATGGAAATAAATAGAATATATTACTGTGCAGCCAAATTAATAACAGATAAAAGTCTTACCACAAAAACACAGGATAGTAAAAGAAAGGATGGGGATAAATTGAATGTCATGATGGAAGTATCGAATAGAGAAAACTATAAAACAGTTAAGTCAAGAAGGGTCACTGATGGAAGAGTATAGAAGAGGGAACAGATCAACAAAAATACTCAGAAAGATAGACATGTTAAAAGTAATGCACAGAATCAGAACTGATCAGGATCTATGGTGCACTATCACAAATAATAAACTAAAAATATCAGCACAGGCAGAAAAACTTAGAGAATATCCAGATAATATAAAGGAAAAGTACAAAATAAGTAATTTATTGATGACCCCCCAAAAATTTATAGAGAATTGGGAAGCAAGGCAAAAGGAATTAAAACACCACCAAAAAAAGAAGAAATAGATACATTTTGGAGAAATATCTATGAAGATCCTGTGGAACATAACAAAGATGCTGACTAGACAGAAAAAGTAAAAGAAAGAATAAGAAGTTCAAATGTACATGATATGAAATGGAATGAAGTAATGGCCAGAGAGATTGACATAAACTTAAGAAAAGCTCCTAATTAGAAAACTCCAGACCCAGATGCACTACCTAACTACTGGCTGAAAGTATTAACACCTTTACATGAAGATTTAACCATGAGTGCGCACCATGAACAGACACCAGTCTGGTTAATAACAGGAAAAACAATAGTCCTACTCAAGAGTGAACATGCAAGCTATCCTAAAAACTATAAACCAATAACTTACCTTTCGACGACGTATAAACTATAGACTGGAACTGATGCTGACAACGTTTATAGCCATTTAGAAGAAAACGCAATCATGGCGATAGAACAAAAGGGTAATAAAAGAAAATCATATGGAACAAAGGATCGTTTATTGTTAAATAAAGTCATATGGAGAACTGTAAAAATGGAAGGAATCTAAGTATGGCATGGATAGACTACAAAAAAAGCATTTGACAGTATTCCACACTCATGGATAAAAGAACACTTAAAAATGTATACAATACACCCTACACTGATCTATTACATTACAGTGACCATGAAACAGTGGCAAACCACTTTACAGTTAAGCCATGATAAAGTACAAATTATTATTCCAGGGATAAAATTTCAAAGGGGGATATTCCAGGGTGACTCTCTGGTACCACTGCTCTTTTGTCTTGCCCTTATATCATTAAGTTGTCTACTTAACAGATTAGATCATGGCTACAATTTGGCTCTCAGAAAACAACAAAGTTTAAGATTTAAAACTGTATAGTTAATCAAATGAGGAAATGAAAGCACAACTACAGGAGGTCAAAACATTTTCAGATGATAGACTGCCCATACATGTCAAGCAGAGTGCCTCCTTGGCCCTTTTCAAAAAGAACCTTAACAATTGGATGGGAGATAGGAAATTCACCTCGGGGATCATGTCAGTCACCCTGCTAGACAGGGGCCCAGGAAAGTAAATATTGTGGGAAGAAATATCCAGGGAATTGTTATGGCTAGGCTTGTATAGGCCCTAGGGCCGATAGCTTAGTACGAACCTATGAACCTATATAAGAATGTCATTTGGTCTTGATAAATGTGCAAATGCAACCTTTAAAGAAGGAAAGCTGCAGCATCAAGAAAACATCAGTTTGTGACAGGAATGTGATATAAAAGAACTTGAGCAAGCGGGAGTGTATAAATATTTCTGAACTGATGAAGGCTCAACAATAAAACATGAACAAATGTGAATAAAACTTATTTAGGAATATTTTAGAAGGTTTAAATTAATACTAAAAACATCATTGGTATGTAGGAATAAAGCCCAAGCTATAAACCGATTTGCTCTTCCTGTTCTAACTTAGTTTTGGAGTTATTGACTAGTTCCAAAAGGTGTTGGATAGGTTGGACAGGAAAACAAGAAGGATGCTTCATGCTCATCAAATGAGTTATAAAAATCAGTGCATATCAAGACTATATATTCCCCATTCTGAAGGAGATATGGGCCTCCTTGAAATTGATTATGAGTATAGATCTGCAATTGTGGGACTGCATACCTGCCTGCTGACCTGACAAGATGCAAATGTAGTGGAAGTGTTGAAATATGAGGAGAATAAGTCCAAGATGACTTCCATACTTAGTTTAGCAGAAGCATATCACTGTCAAGTGGGAATGGAAATCAAACCAGAAGTAGATAAAAATCAAGCAACAACTGAATGTGCCAAAACCAAAATAAAGAATATAAGGTGAAGGATCAGATGAGAAGGCAAGAAATGTGGAAAATGCATAAATATAGTTGCAAGTATAGAAAACTCTTGGAACAGCCTCATGTTAATTAGGATGGAATACAAGAATGGTTAAGGAAAGGTGAATTCAAACCAATAGACGAAAGGTTAATATTGGCGGCCCAAGAGAGTGGACTACGGGCATGTTGGTTTACAAAGTCCATTGAACATGTGGGAGAAACAGACAAATGTAGGTTGTGTAAAACAGAATTTGAAACAGTCTTGCATCTTGTTGCTGGTTGTGATATATGAATGACAGAAGGACTGTGTACTGAAAGGCATAATAATGTGGCAAGACTGTTGCATTGGGAATTGTGCAAACATTATAATATTGTAGTAATAAAACACTGGAAACATGAGCCACAAAGCATCATAGAAAATGATGAAGTTTATATCACATGGGATCACCCATTACCAACAGTTCAAAAAATAGATGCAAGAAAACCAGATATTTTAGTCCATGAAAAGAAGACAAAAGTAGCATTGCTCATTGAAATTGCAACACTCAGTGACTAGTGTCCTACGTACAGAGAGACACAAAGTCATACAATACCAGGATTTGCAGGCAGAAATGAGGGCAATATGGAAGAAGGATACCCAGACAGTTCCAATATTAGTATGCGCAACAGGTCTTATAAAAAACAATTTGCAATCATACTTAGATATGTTAAGGATACATGTAACTTCATATGAATTGCAGAAGGAGTCATTACTGAGCACATTGCAGGTACTTTGACCTGAAGAACACTTCTGGCTAACATCAAAGATTGAAACAATACTAATTTCATGAACTTTAATCATACTCTGTCTTAGGAATGAGGTCCATTCCTGTCATGGTGTTAGAAACCCAAAAGACTTGGAGAAATTAAAAAGATAGAAACCATTCATATCGAGGATGCCATTAGATCTAGAACCCTAAGAACCAGAGCAGTGTTGGGGGGGGGTATACTTTGAAACAGAATCAGGACTGCCTTCCTCATGATCTGAATTCTGTGCAATGGGAGGGAAATGATAAATCTCATTGTGTTTAAGTGGCAGTTTATGAAGAGGATATTTTGAGTTGGAAGGAGATTTGACTTCTGAAAGTTTATGGATATTCCCAAGGGCAGACAAATCCTGAACAGGTAATTTTTGGCCTCCAAGAGAGATTCTATTATGGTAACAACCATGTGCCAGTCATCAGGTATGGGAAAACTTGGAATCCCTGTAGCTACAGGTGAGATGCTATGACAGCCATGCACTTGGTGAACACTCTGGAAGCTATGTTGAGGCCAAAGAGCAAGGCATGGAGCTGATGATGGCTGTCTTCCAGATGGAAGTGAAGGGACCTCTGAGACTCTTTCACTATCTTTATGTGAAGGTAATCTTCTTGAAGATCTACTGAGCACATAAAGTTGTTTGCCCTTAGACAAGGCAAAATCAATTGCACCATGACCATTTTGAACTGGGTCTTTCTCACATACTTGTTTAGGTGGATGAGGTCCAGTATGGACCTGGGGTACTGATTTTAATGGGAACCAAAAGGAATCTTGAATAAAACTCTGATCCTTTATGGTCTGGTGGGACCTCTTGGATGGCTCATGTAGACAATAAGCAATATATTCTTTCACCTCTTTTGCCTGATTGGGTGGTGCATTTGGCAGTGGCTGAAATGATTTTGGGGAAGTTAGGAAAAAGGGTATGGAATAGTCTCTGGATATGATCCCTTTGACCCATCTGTCCTTGATGATGGCCTGTCTTGCTACTGGGTAAGGAGATAACTAACCCCTGACTGCCCCTAGTTGAGAGCAGATGGGCAGACCTTCAGGGATGATGAGGGTTGCCTATCTGAAAGGAGCCCATGGTATTCCTAGTTTTGCAGATCTCCTCTGTCTACAGGCATATGCCTTTAAAGGGGGAACCTCTGCCCCAGTTCCCCCAATCAGAAGGTGTATCACATTGTTGATGTTTGAACTTCCTGAAACATAGACAACAAGGCCCCTTTTGGTTCCTACTGTATGATGTCTGAGGGGCCTCAAAATCTGTTCAAACCTCAGAAAGCATCTTGCATCCTATTCACACTTCTGCATCTTTTCTTTCACTGCTGGACCAAACAGTGCTGATCCATCAAAGGAAGGCACTGGTGAAGGTCACCTTAAAGTGGCCCATAAAGTCAAAGAGGCAAAACCAGGCCTGGTGCCTCATGGCCTGATCAACTCCAACTGCCCTCACTGCTCCGACCTCAGCATTGTGCATGAGATGTATGAAGAGGTTAGAAATATTGGATGTCATCTCTAGAGTCACCTCCAATTGTTTCCTGGAATAAGACATCAAGGAGGCCTTCAGAGTGATTAGAGCTTGCTCAGCCAAATCCTTATGAAAGTGATTTATGTGGGTAGCATAGTTCAGGGCCCTTAAAGTGAAGGTGTCCAGAGCATACACCTGCTTCCCTAATCTTTCCATTACCTTGGAATCCTTGTTAGGGGGCAGACAGAGGCTGAATTGTTGGTCAGCTCTTTCTTGGTTGCTGCTGCTACAGTAGAGGAATCCACCATAGGAGATTTTGCCCTGTCCTGTCTGTCCCTGAGAGGCCTAAGAATTATGTCAGGCTTTCAAGTTACTGCCTCACACATCTGGCTCCTTTAATGACCTCCACACTGGCACTGCCAGATCAATTAGTTATCTGCCAGGTGGGGCCACCCAAGAAGTAGATGGTGCCAAGTCATAAGTTTGAAAGTGAACCTCCTTGTCCTGAGAGGTGGGGTCGTGGGCCAAGATCTCTTCTGCTGCAAATGTTCCAATATCTCACCAAAAAAGATGTCTTCAGGAGGAGACTGGGGGGAACGTTCCCTATCCTCTGAGTTGGTATATGATGTGACAAACTCTAATGGGGAGTCTGTCTCCTCTTACAGTTCCTCTTCCTGGGTATGTCAGGTGGGTTATGTCCTGAGTCCTCAGAGCATAGCTGGCCTTTATTTGGTGTAGGTAGACCAGAATGGTGGTACAGGGTGGTGTTGGGGGGTGCTGTGGAGCCCTTTTGCCTAGGCACCAGTTGATCTAGGCCGGTCCTGCCCCAGAAGACTCTGCTTGCTGTGAAGTTGCAGCTTTGAGGCCTATAGCTTGACTCTGATTCAGTGAGTCCTGATGGAAAAGAGGCAATAAGGAACAGAAATCTTGGTGTTGAGAGGATCCCAATGAGGTTAGTGTCTCAGCTCTCAGTGGAGAGGCAATCATCCTCCCTATAACCCTGTAACCCTAAAAGCTGTTCCAACCTCCAGATCTGAAGAAGCTGTCTTTACTGCTGGATTCATTCCCCTGGAGGAGAAACAATCAGAGAAGAAGATGAAGCTGTCAAAGTGGAGAAGGTGGGCAGCCTCAAGGAGGGATTAGTGATGGAAGTCTTGAAACCAGTGTCCTCATCATGACCATTAGAGCTAAATGAAATAGCTCAGGAGACAGCACTGAAGCCTTGACATCCAGTCCCTGATCCTGAGACAACATTGGCTCAGAAAGGGTCAGAGTTGAGTGCATTGGATCCAAAATCATCTATGTTGACTGTGGAATGAGAGTCTATGCCAAGGGCATAGGCCCCAGGTGAAGGGTTGTCACCAAGACCACTGGAGCAGAAATGCATATTGGGGAAGAGCTAATGGAGGGGGCAGAGGATCAGAACCAACTTCCTCCCATCTATATCTGTCTCTTTAGGAAAGTCCTCATCAAACAATACAGGTCGTCCCCTGCCATACTTTTATAGGCTCTGAAAAATCTCAGTGATGTAATGGAGGCAGGTCAGAAAGGGATTCAGTGATGAGTCCTCTCAACCAAAGCCTGACTTGTAAATCCTGTTAGGAGAAATTAAGAGAAACATTCTGGAAAACTATAGAATCTGGAATCTCCAGATCCAAAAGAGGGGTGTAGGTGGGTATCCCCGCCATCAGGAAGTCAAACCTTATTGCCTTTGGTGCCAAAGTGGGTCCTGAGTTATCAGACTGCCTTTTCCTTGCTCTGAATCTTTAGACAGTGACACCTTTTCAGCTTCTTTACTCTTTGTAGAGTCTGGATCCAGGGACAGCAGCCCTTTGAGAATTAGCTTGTTTCTTCTGTCTGACAAGGCCCTCAGGCTGTAAATGGAGAAACTGCACAATCATTAGACAAATGGGCCTTTCCCAAGCACAGAAAATACAAGTCATGAGTGTTTTAGGGTGAATTTTTGTCCCTGCACTTAATGCATTTTTTAAAGTTTGTTATTCTCCCTGGTCCTTGTCCTTGTGCATTGAGAGTAACACAAAAGGGAAACATCAACACACACACACACACACACACACACACACACACACACACACACACACACACACACACACACACACACACACACACACACAAACTCAAGAAAAGTTTTAGCCACTATAAAGTATGAAAGTAACAACAAAAAGAAGTGCTTTTGAAAGTATTTTGGAAGCATTTTTAAGTAATTATTCCTGCGGATTGGGTAAACACTGATGGGAAGCAGGAGAAAGGAAAGGGGGCTAAATAGATTAGAAAATGTAATCTGAAGCTAATTATTTCAGAAAAAAAAACAATAGGAAGGTAATAGTTAAAGCAAGGTGGGTCACTTAGCTTTCACCCAACAGCAATGGTTCCACATCTGTACACAACTGTAGCAAAACAGATATGTGCTAACTCAGGGCACCAGCACATTATGAGAGGGGGAATCTTAAAGGGTCTTGAGATTGGAGCACTAATGCTGGAGGGTCAAATCCTGCAAGCAGCTCAAGGACCCACAGGTTGGTTCAGATGGACTGAATGAATAGGATCCCATTTTAACAAAACAAGTTTGTGTGTTGCTGTTTTTGTACTGCTGAACATTACACTGAAGGAATCATTTACACTTCTTTCAATACTGTTAGTCATCCAGTATTAAAAGTACATGCAAACAAATGTGTTGTTGTCAATGTGTGCATGAAACCAAAACTACAGCAAACATTTTTAAATCTAAAAACTCTAGCACACGGCAACAATATAACAATTAGAGAGGCAGAAGTGAAAAAGAAAAAGCCGCTCGACCAACGATGCAAAAATTTATTGTGATATAAAGTGTTAAGCGCTTTCAACTGTTAAAATCAGTCTTCTTCAGAACACATAGTGAAGAGAAAATTCAGTATAAATACACTGATAGCTCAATTGCTGACAAAAAACGCATGTTTTTTGTCAGCAATTGAGCTATCAGTGTATTTATACTGAATTTTCTCTTCACTATGTGTTCTGAAGAAGACTGATTTTAACAGTTGAAAGTGCTTAACACTTTATATCACAATAAATTTTTGCATCGTTGGTCGAGCAGCTTTTTCTTTTTCACTTCTGCCTCTCTAATTGTTATATTTTTAAATCTAAAACATCTCATAGATGCTCTTTATATCATAGACTTAACATTCAATTTTGTAAAAAAAAGAAATCGATCTTTAACTTGTCTGCCCAATTTAGTAAACAAAACAGAGGGCAGACAATTATGTTTCATGTACTTCCCAAAGCAAAAAAATAAAAAAGTAACAAATACACTGTTCTTTAGGTAATTGCTGTACCTGTGCAAGATTCACTATTCTGCATGTTACAAATGAAAATAAAACTATCAATGAACATTTTTTCTTAATGTAATTAATATTCATGAATTCTACTGGTAAAGGTTTTGTATAAAAATGTCAGGTGTGTTTAATATGCGCAAAAGTTCAATACAGGCGGTGATGTTATTTTTGAGCACCAAACATAATGCATATTGGGGAGCTCTAATCTCAGTAACCTAATTCATGTTTGTCTTAGACCTATTAACCTTTGCTCATTTGATGGCTAAACAAATTGCCTGTTCAGCAAAACATCCCTTCCATTTTAATTTTGCAGTATAACTGCAAGAGCCATTAAAAACAATCCTGCTGAAACAATGTATCTGCAATCTACACTTGATACCAGATAATGTTACCTCAAGACTTTTCAAGAACCACAGGCAACAAACTTCAGCATGACAGTGTGTTTTTACCCAATGCAATAACAACAGTGTTAGAAATAGTTTAAAAACTCTGCTAGTGAGATATTGTTCACTTAAAACCTGTCTACAGTAAATAAACTGAGAGGCAGTGATGGGGGCGGACAGACTTATTGATTGATAAAGCCCAATTACTGTAATACTAGCAGTAAAACTACACATTTCTCTTCTTATTTCTTCTAATTTGAATGTTTCATAAAAGATGAATATGACTGAGTTAGTTGTCATTTAACAACTACACTATGGCATGCATTCTATCGAACCAGAAACTAGGCTTCATCAAAGTTTAGTCTTGATAAGAATTTCCTCAGGTTTCTTCACGTGTAACCAAATAATATTACAATGCAAAACATAATCTGAAATGCATGCAGATTATTTTATAATATTTTAGGATTAGTTTAGATTTAAGCAGTGCTTCATAGTACCAGTCCATTCCTACAAACCATGAAGGCAAAGACTTCAAATGCAGATAGAGTGGTTATCGGAAAATGAATGATTGAACCTCTTACCAAATCCACCATTGTGCTGTGTAGCCGTGTATTATCTCAAAAATAACCATTCTTTGGTTTGTGCATATGAGGCAGAATATGTCTGGTGGGGGGTGGGTGCATATTAAGAGCAAACATACCCTAAAGGAGCAGCTCTGAGAAAGTGTTTAGCAGTGCAAATGTCCCACATGTACCTCTCATCCTCCTTGGGGACTGTCAGTTTAATATGATGAGTCTTGATACAGCAATGATGGAAAAAAAAAAAAGAAGGAAAGTAACATCATTAGTAAGCACACCTAATAGCATTGTGGTCTGTATTAAAATAAAATACGAAATATAAATAAGAGTCACAAAATCAATGACTTTTAGTAAATGGTCACAATGCAAGATCCTGTGGCAGATAGCTAAATTCCAAAGTCACAGCCATACATTTCCCTAAAATTCCTTAAATTTAAGGTGTCAAAGTAAAATGCAGATTCATGTCAGATATGTTACGACAGGTTCAGCTCACTAATATATAGAATGTGTATAGTAACCCAAAACCTCTGTGGACTAAAACAGCAGCAAACAGCAGATATATATTGTAAACAATGTAGTGTGCATTAGGAAACACTGCAGTATTTCTTGTTGGATTTAATCCATAGAAGGGATGAGGGACCATCTTGTGTGAGCTGTCAGTAGTTTTGGTGATGGTGGTGGCAGGATAGCTATATATAATATTGAGTATTTCACAATTTCAAGTCAGTTACCTTTCACACACTGACTGGTGAAATCATTGTTCTGTATACTGCTTACTATATGTGTTAGCTCTTAGAATGTTTTGATAAGCTAGCATGCAATCATGGTACAACACATTTACAAATATAATTTAAACATACACTTTGCTGTAACCAAATATTGAAAGAGCGGTCAGATTTGCTTTTCTTTGCATATCACACCTCTCAAATTCTTAGCTCAAAAATCTGGACAAATCTAAAAAATAATTGGAGGAGACACAAAAATCAGGGACAGGTTTTAAATATTGCCCTTACAAATTTAGAAAGTTGATAGTGCAACAGGTAATGCATTAGCATACGTTTTCTGAAGATTACAAAGTGTAAAACTCAAATGTCTGTCATTATTTATTAACTTCAGTCCTCAATGATTTGCTGGAAAAAAAGCTATGTGGCAAAAATCTGAACATTTTGTGAAAATGTGTACAGTTGAGCAGCATGGAATTTATTTTTATAAACGTGTAAAAGTACTGCTGCAGTACCTTGCCTTTTTACAGTTTAAGGTAAACCACTGAAAAGGGGTGCGTGCGTGCGTGTGTGTGTGCGCGCGCCTGTGTGCGTGCTGGGGCTGTATCAAAGCGAGTGTTAGTTAACGTACAGCAGCACCAGGTTTCACTGTGCCATTCACCAGAGAGGATTGTTTAACACAGCTTCTCATTTGTCATGGAGCAGGCCAACGCGTTTGGATGGCCAAAAAACAAGACCGCGGTATATTTAGTAGTTTTATTACTAAGATAGTTTAGACGTATTGTGACATGTCACTTCCTTTGGTATCTCATCATCACTACTACAAATGGCAGAAACTAGTAATGGAAGATGTTACCTGGGATTAAGTACCTAATATTAAATATAACCAGTAAATAATACTTAACCCATCCAAATAACTTCTTGCTAAGTATAAGTAACACATTTCAGTGATGCTGTAAACTCCTTAGCTGAAGCTGCTAGTAAAGCACTAGACATTTTGTCCATCTGTTCCAAATAATGAGAGCAAACCTCTCAACCTCTTAGTGCAAGAAATCTGGACAAAGCTAGAAAAATGGGGGGGGGGGGGCAAAGGCTCCAAAACAGTGACATATTTTAAATATTGCTCTTATAAACTTAGAAAGCTGCTAGAGTAAAAAGGTTTGTTTTAACATACATTTTCTGACGGATCTGAAGTCTGAAACTCAAATGTACGTCATTATTTAGTGATTTCAGTCCTCAGATCATCCCAATGATTTGTCAGAAAAAAACACATTTTTATAAGGAACTGACCAAAAATATATGAGACAAAAATCTGGACATTCTGCGAAAATCTGGACAGTTGACATGTAATCCACATTTTGGAGATGGAAGGTTGAGAGCTAGAAGACCATTGCAAGCAGGCTAGAATGTATTCCTTGTCTCTTTTCCCCTTTCATACATTAAAATGTAGTTTTATTTTAAAGAACAGGCTGGATTTTGTTGTTTGAAAGGACTAGGTCACACAACACATGCTAAAACCTATTTCATGACAGCTGCCCTTCCTGTCACTGTAATTCAGGAATCGCATATGGTATACCACATACTCCACTAGTTTAAGGAGTAGTCTATGGACTCAAGGTGCCGCAAACCCTCCGACCTGCGCTCTGGGGGGAACCAAGTGCCAGCCCCCCTTCAGCCATTGGCGAAGGAGGCGTGTGACGTCACGAGTAGTTTGCCGCAGCCTTTACAGATGCTGGATAAAAAGACAGCTGGAAGCAGAATGACTGTAGCAGCAAGGCAGATCCAAGCTCGAATCCAGTCCTGGTCTTCTGGAGCTACCCGCAGATCTCTCTGCGGGGACTCAGATCCGGTACTCCGGGATCGCAGCGTCATAGGCACATGAGCTGCATTGGCTGCCGAAAGGAGGTGAGTGAGGACAACAGCGCAGGAATAAGGGGTTGGAGGAAGAAGGTTAGGGGGAGCCATGCATCTGTCGGTACAGCCAGGCATTGGGTATACACGACAAAAACAAATCTAACGGGAACACTTGGCTCCATTACAGTTTCAGAATATTTGGCATCTTGTTTCGTGGCATTCTCAAATTACTGGGATCCAGATAGTGCTGAATCAAATTTTGGTTCAAGGTCACTGAGGCAATGGGATGATCCTGGGGACTGCACAAGTGTTGAGATGACTCACAGTTTGTTCTATGAGGACAGTCAGGATAATGCCAAACAATATGGACCGCCGGCAGCGGGTTTAGCGGGACACTGAGTAACGGAGTAAACAGGACTGATGATTGGACTTAGCCTGAGAATAAGGGAAGCTGGGAGAATTGAATGATAAAGCTGTTTCAGGGGCATTGCTGAGGAAGGGGAGCCAGGTGCCATGCATACATTTAACGAAGAAGAACGTGTGACTGGATGAGGGGGGCTGTAGTTAAGGTGCCTGCAATACTTGAACCCCAGGGCTGTTGTTAGAAACGAGCTATTATTACTAAAGCATTTCTGGGAAGCGAGACAGTGTGGCAAGTGGAGGGGGGGGGCAAACATCTCCGTTACTCGGGCTCTGAAGTGTAGTACACCTTACAGTGGGATACTGCAGAGAGGATGGGACAATGCGTTCGCTGTAATTGATATGACAGGCGACCTTAAGGTCATACTTTCACAATACCTACCTACCCACCATCACTTAAGTAGCATTCTCACACCAGATGCGTGACTTTTAGAATGAAGTGCTCGTGCTTCAAGAATGCAAACTGTCTGTTATCCTTAATTCATACCCCCAAAGACAAGTCAGGCGGATACTAAGGGGGCACCAGACCCCAGCTGAACTCGGAATTAAAGGAAAATGCAGTTTGCAGACATGTTGCAGCATTGCAGTGATAGGTAATGCGAACTTAGTGTATGCTACTTTGGCGGAAGGTATGACAATTTGTGAATGACACTGCGTCGAAATTAAAAGACATCATGAGGCTATCAACATGCAGGAAAAGGGTCAGGCAATAAAGGACGAATTGGATGATGTAACTGTCCAGCTGCAGCATCTGTTTTAAATTGTCACGCGGACACCTCATAAGCATTTCTTATTCATAATTCCAGAGATGCTGCACTGATTAGATTATACAATTAGTGGCACGTGTGTGTCATAAAAGTTTGAGCCCGTGAATATTTCGTTGAAAAGTCATACATGTAATTTTGTAATGGCATCACTCTCATCTACGAAATATGCATTCCAGGTTTACTGCATGATTATTTTGAAACTGCCTCTCCTGAAACATATATACTTACAAAATAAACTGCAGTGTACAGTACACATCCATTTTCAGATATACGTGGAAAACTGTGTTAATTTTAAGATGATTTTTGGGGATTATTTTAGTTTAATAAAGTAGGAGTGTACAAAGGGGTTGTATAAGAAAGTTAAGGGAGAGAATCTAATTCACCTATGATCTCCTGTGGAATTACTCAGTGCATAGGGAAGGCAGTGCAAAATGCATTTTCTTTATGAGAATATACAGAGGGAATTAATGGGTGCTTCCTAGTTATTTTTGAGAAAATGAATAGCACTTTGTGGGAATTAGCACTGATACTACTGTTTATTTAGATCTCATAAATAGAATTTACACTAAATATGACAAGATGTTGTAAGCCTGAAGCAAGAATTCCTTTATCTTTCAAACTCAGGTGGACACACTTGTATAGAAATATAGATATGTGTGTGTGTGTGTTTGTATAAGAACGGTCAAATAAATGTAGGTGAACTTCTTGTTTTTAAGAAGTCTTGAGTTTTTAGATACAGTAAGCTATAAGTCAAGGCAAAGCAGGATGAGGAAGATGGAATACTGCTGTGTACTATAGTATATTGATCTATGTCATTAAGTAGGCCTTGGTGGGCACATTTAACCATGCATTATTTCTTTCTTTTGCTATTACTGGATGCTCTAATTTTAGCAGAAGTTTGGCAGTTTGTGTAGAAGGATAAAGCAATGAACTATTACAAGTTGCTCCATGCAATGCAGTGTTTGATTCCTTCAGCTGTCATGCACCTACTGTATGACTCCGTGCAAGTCACTTAACCAGACAATGCTCCTGGATTCCCTCTGTAATGGACGCTTGTGTCTGGTGGGCTTAACTGGTAAAAAAAAAAGAAAAAAAAACATTCTTCTAAAATATTACAATTAAGCTTAGTGTCAGTTTGTGTTTCAACTGCATGCACGTTTTATTGCTAAAGCGGTGTGTAATTTATTTATGAATCTATCAGCTTATCCCACAGGTGTGAAAGCCTTTTTAAACAGGTGGCAATCTCCACATTATAAAGAAGCGACAAGTCATTAGAGTAGCAAACTAAACAGGAAAAACACAAGTGGGTGAACAGAGAGCAAATTAAATTCACTGAGACAATTTGCTACTTCTCTATATTCCTCTTGTACTCCATTTTTCTCACTATGAATAGGTCTATGTATTTGTAGAAAACATCACCTGTATTACTGTACTATCCATTTTCTGGGGTTATATATTATTTATTGTCTTCACCATAAAATAAATATTTTAGTGAACTTTGTAAATCTGGTCAATAAAAATAAATAAAAGTTTATTATTACTAAAAGTTATAATAAGTTTGGAGTTGTGAACATAGAATTAATGAAGTTCATAGGTTCATACTAGGCTATCTGCCCTAGGGCATTTGTAAGCCTAGCCAGAGTGTGTTTGGCTTTCGCCACCCATTTTAAATTAATTTTGCTATGCCCTTTTTCGAGGTTAGTATACTGTGCCTCTGTCTAACAGTGACACAGAAGTGATACCCGGGGTAAACCTACGATCTCCCATCCACTCATCAAGATTCCTCTTGAAGAGAGTCAATGAGGGACTCTGCCTAACATGGACTGGGATTTTATTCCAGAGTGAAGGGAGCCTCTGGGTTATGAATCTGTCCCTCCAGCATGTCCTATTTATTTCAGTGCTGGGGTTCAAGTCTCTTGAGCGCGTAGCTCGATGGAATTTGATTAATAAAAGAAATTAGTTGTCTTATGACTGGACACAAACGTTGAAGAGGGGAAAAATCTCTGGCAAAATTTTTGTAGGAGGTTAGAGACAATATCCTGTACTCAGTTGAAAAGAGTATTAATAGTGGGTCAGTAGGAAGCATACGAATCTGAGGTCTGAGAGAGTTGTAAAAGATTGAATGAATGACTTTGCTCAGACACACCTAGATATTCTGAAGGATCTGGAGGAAAACAAATCTAATGCAACCTGTAACTGAACACCATGTGTACCTGCTGCCTGTAATAACAGCAATGACATTTGAACTCAAAAAATGGAAGAGGCTTCTAATGATACATTTAACATGGTTATAGTACTACACAAACAGGGGCATAGTTATGAGTTTTGGAATAGTATAACAGTTTCAAGAATGTCACCCCTGCCTTTCCAGACAGACAGTATCTTTTTTAATACACATAGAATATTAGGCTTAAGCAAAATATCTGTTTAGTAAGCTAAGCATTGTGAAAAAAAACCCTAAACCACAACACATATTCCAGTCATTTTTACATTTGAATTCTAATACATTTCGTTGTACAAAACATTTTTTAAAGTGTTTTCAACAGTGCTCTTTGCATGCATGTACCTGGCTGCATACTTGTATTCAAAGTAATTGTAGAAGTGCTTAGCTATGTAGAATTTGAAATAAATTAGTTACAATTTGTCCTTGTACTAGCAAGGATTTATCTTCATGTTGTTGTTCAAGATTTTATTTTATTTTTTTATTTCTTTGACATTTGTTTATCAGGAAAGCCCAACTGGGTATGAGCCCATTTTCAGTGGAGGTCCAGGGAGAAAAGCTCCACAGTACACATTAAACAGAATTAAAAAAAAAATTGAACAATGGTTACAAATATTAAGACAATAACAAAGTAGTACAATTTGTGAATACAATAAAAGCAAATAAGCAAAATATAAGGCAAGCAATAAAGTTGACCACACATTATGTACAAGATAGAACAGAGTTCCTAATATGTATGTTACATAATGATGCATGAAAAATTATATAGCAGAATAAGTAATAGGTCGTAAAAGCCATATATTCTTTCTGACAGGAGAACTAGGTAGTAGATTCTTTAATGACACTTAATTATACCTTATTTATAAGGTGCTGTCATGCAAGTACATATCATTCTGTATTGTTTTCTGTGTTCTGGTAATGGCTGTAATGGTTCCTTTCAGGTAAGATTACCTAAATAAATAACATTTAAAAAAGACCAGGGACGAAGCAACTAATCATGCTTTTCAAGAATTTGCTGACAAAATTGATGGGTTGTTTCTTGGAATCATACTGTTTGTTTCTTGGAGTTATACTGTTTGTTTCTTGGAATCATACTATTTGTCAGTGGGAGATGTTAAGTATAGCTAAAAGGTTTGTTACTGACATACAACAGGCGCTGACTTGAGAAAGTCAAAAGAGAGAGTAAGCAAGAAGCTAGCTGGTAATGGAGACTGTATCAGTAACAAGGTCAGGCGGATGTAATAGGACCACTGAAGCCACAGATCAGGTGTAGAAATCCTTAGAAAGTTGCTGAATGAGGGCAGACTGACAGCTGACCCTTTGATCTTCATATGTCATTAAGCATGGCACTCATAGTGTCACTGTAATTGTATTAGCAGCTTGAAGCATGAAGTCACAGGCAAGCAAAGTAAGGTTTTAATTTGTACATCCGATATGTCTTTTGTAGAAACGGAAGGTGCAACTTTAAATTGTAACTTTCCATAAAAATATCAAAACTGTGTACATCTTCTTTGCGGTTAACCAGATATTTTCAGTTAAAGATGTGATTTTTATCCCTTTTGGGTTTTAGTCAGGCTTCTCTTGTGCATTTTTTCTGAACAAATCTTTTTTTTTTCACTTCTAGTGTTTATTCTACTGTCTGCCCAAGTCTTGTGATAGCACACTGTGTCAGTTTGTAAGAAAAAATAAGCATTGCCCATTCCCCTGCTATGGTCTGTTGCTGGGAGACTTGTGTTTCCATGCTTTCATTGTCTTTTTTATGTCTGCCCTTTGTTATGATGTCAGTAGTGCAGACAATAGTCTTTGCTGAAAAATGCTGTGTTAAAGCCAGATCAGTAGACTTGGCAACCATGGATTAATGGATGAATTTTGTTTTTGAAAAGTTTTCAACAGTTTGGTGAAAGACAGTATATAGTGTAATAAAAATTTACGGATAGCATGCAGCATATGCCTAGTCCTCCCCATGTGACTATACTTAGCAGGAGGTGCAAATAGTCTGCCTGACTTATTCATAGTAAATCAAATTTATTTCTCTTTTACAGCATGTAAAACCCTGTTTGACTGCATGACATCATGAAGATCCAAAAATAGTAAGTAAAGTTTAGATGTAGCAAAATCTAAGTATTGTCAATGATTATGCAACCAAGTCAATCACAAGAATGTGAATCTGAATTTATTTTTCCCAATTAACACTTTTATAAAGAATATGCGCAGATCTTGCCAGTCAAGGCAGCCCTGACAACACTTTATATCCAAAAGGGTAGTGAGGAATTGATAGTGACAGAAACAAAACACCCAGCAGTGTTCATGTTAGATAAGATGAATGTACTTAAAAAATGTGAGAAGACAGAGGAGGGATAGTACAAATACGTGCACATTGAATTGGTATGGTCTCTTTATGGATTACTGATAAGATTTTAGGGCAGGGTATTTCTTATAAGATATTGACAGAGTACAGAGACAGTTTAGAGGAAGATGAGTCAGAATGCTGCAAGGTCCATGGATTAGGTCCTTGGAGAAGAGATTAAATGCCTATACTATGTACATGTATACAGAAATATTGGTTTTGACTGATGGTCTGTCTAGCCTGCTTAGCAGAAGAAGCTAACACTCGGTAGCTGACTGTTATTATGCTTCGTCTTCATTTTTCATCGATCCGTTCCATGCTCTCATGAAAGAGTTATTTATTGTGTTCTTTACTACTTGAAAGTCAGTTTGCACAGCATTGTTTCCATCACATAGTGCTTTGTTTTATACAAATGTGTCACTTTAATTTGAAATTCATGGTACCACCTGCTCATCCTGTCTTTCTTAATATATTTACTTTTCCCATTCCCTTTTGATTGTATTGTGGCCCATTTTGTATTTTCCCATTTCCACCCTATTCTTCTAGATGGAAGATTTTCAGTGTATTCTAGTTTTTCTTCATAGTCTTTACTGTCCATTTCATTTATCACTCCTGTGGGTTTCCACTATTTTTCTGCAGCATTTTGGAAACTTTCTCCAAACAGCTTCCAGAACTGTACATGGTACCCCAAGTGTGGAGTGGCCTGCAGCCTAAAGGTGGGTGAAATATCTGCTCTCTCCAGAGTCTGTTGTCCTTTCGATAAGTAGGGTCTGCAGTAAAGTATATGGAAGGAAACCGGATCAGGTGTTTATCCCAGCATATATGCTACATTCTCTGCAACACTGTCTCTTGTGGGTCCAGTCATTGTAGTACGCCAGAGTGGCGTCTGTCCCTCAGGGTGGGTGAGACAGCCCTTGCTTGCTTCCTCCCTTGCTCAATAGCTTCTCTAATCAGAATTGATTCATCAGAGTCACAGCTGGGGTGTATCATTTCACCAAAGTACACAGATGCTTACTTTGGAAAAAGTATGATGTTGAAAGTATTCTTCTCAAATGAAGGCTGCCTTTACAAAGTTCAAGAAAAGCAATAGCTTCTGTGGGAGACACGGTCATTCAAGGCTTGTGCTGCTGCATCTATGTACTTTTATATAGATAATAAAAATTCAATAGGTTTTATCAATAATCTGCTTTCATCTTCTTGTGAAGGCACCTTGATTCAACATGCACGTGACTCTACCACTGTCTCTTCATCAAACGCCTTAACTCACCTCCAAAAAAAATCACTCAACAAGCCGTCATCTCCATTGATACCTGGCTTACAAGAGAACGACTCTTACTCAACCCCCCTCCAAAAGTCAAATTCCTCCTCTTTACCCCAAAAACTCACACCCCTAGCAAAGCGTCTTTCAAAGTCTTTTTTGGCAAATGGCACTGAAACTGAATTAGTCCACCATACCAAACCATTATGAGTCATAATAAATTTGACCATCACATCCAAAGCAATATCAAGATAATCCATCAAAATCTAGGCATGCTATACAGAAGCAGCCATTTTCTGAGCACACTCACAAAATCTATCTTCTGCCCTCCTTACTCTATGGAGCACCAATTCTAACCTATTTACAGTTCTCCATAAAAAGCAAACTTGGAAGCTGCTGCAACAAATTTGCCAAGTTTGCTACTAATTCATCCTCCTTTACCCATCACTGCAAAGCTCTGCATACCCTTAGCTGTCTAGAACTCCCTCTCCACCTCTCCTACATTCAGCTTTATCACATCCTAATTTATGTTAACAAATAATATGAATAATGAGTTTTTCCTCACATATTTTCTCCAGCTCATGTTACTATTATTATTGCATTCTGCTATGAAACATATGTTCCATGGTTTTCCAATTGCATCACTTTTCACTGCTATGTTTTGTAGTGTAACATAATAATTTGTGATTTAAAATATCTTTGAGGTTTTTAAAGATTATGACTGTGGAGCTTTTCTCCATGAGTCTTCACAGAAAACAAACAGGTGCCCACACACACACACACACACACATATGCATTCTGACACCCACACATACACTTGTGCACATGAACGCAGATACACACACACACACAAAGAAATTGTTTTCTATTTCTCTGCAGCTGTTACTAGCAGTCCATGGCAACACAACAACTCACAACTGTATAACAGCTGGGTGCTGCGTGTGGGTATTATGGATGTCATCCTGTATGTATCAGCAGCAAACTGGAATGTGATTCTGCCCATAGTATGCCCACAATAAGCTTATCCTAACAAACAGTATGGAAGGGCCCCTTCATTTTGTTGCCTCCTTGGGCTGGTGTGCAGAGTTATCAGTAAGCACAGACTGCAGCAAGATATTCACAGGCCTGCTAATAATAATGTCAAGTATTCTGCATGTTTTGAGGTTAAATTATCTGTGCTTGTCACATACTTACCATGTGGCTTTACAGTTTGCTCCGCCATTTATAAGACGTAAAGTGCTAGGATCTGTGTTTACCTTACTCTTAATATGTAAAGCAGAGCTTGAAAGGCTGTTGATACTTCTAAACTGGCAGTCTTTTAATGTTGGAAGGATGTGAATGTGGAAGTGCTTCTTTCTGCTTGTTTTTTCTTCATAAAGAGATGATTTAAAACAAATTACTCCTAAATCTGTCATCCACCACTAAAAATGTAGACCAGGAGAAAATATATAACAGTAACATGATTTTGTGTGCCAGCGATCATGGCAGGTAAAATGGTGTATTCTGGTTGTTGCAGAGCTTTCAAACACACTTGCTTTCATCAGTGAATTGTCTAAAGTGACACTGCTGAATATGTTAGAACCAGAGATTTTCCTTTTTAAGAGTTTTAGAGTATTTTGCCAAAAAGCATATCACTAGATACAGATTTAATGAACCCACCTAGAGGAAGGCACCAACATCAGGAATGAGTTTAGCTAGAAACACACTGAATGAAAATGCACAAAACACAACCACAGATGTTGTTCTAAACACTGCAGCATAGCACCTGCCATACAGGGCACAGTTCCTTATGTGTACCCTAACCCCAAACCTTAAATATAACCCAACTCAGATCTCAACTCTAACAATAAGGTTCCTCACTTTTAAAAATAATATAGACAAGCAGCCAACTGCCCTTTTAATCCACACGGCATTCAACCAAACTGAATTTGACAAAGTGGTGTTGGATGAACTGTTTGGAGTTAAAATGAATTCTGCGAATCTTGCTTCTTTAAAAAATATCTCTTTGCTGGTAGCATTTACAGTGGGTACGGTGTTTCAAAATGAAAGAAATGTGCATTTTCTTAGGCTGTTTGACCTACTACAGTGTTCCTTGAACTTGCAGTTGTAATTAATGAGCTTGGGGAGGGTGGGGCATTGGAGCTTATCACCCACTTAAAAACATTTTTTACATTTTGGTTTTGAGTTTTCATCAATCTATATTTTGGACAGCTGGATTTTAAAGTAAAATGGACAGGGAGTATAATGCTCCATTGATAATTAGAATTTTTAATGAAGTTTCTTTAAATAAGGCTACCTACCATCCACCGAGTCTTTCAGCTGGATATCAGCAGACACATTGTGGTAACCCTGCTGGTAGTGCCAGTTACAGTTACGCATTTACCACACATTGCAGTGTCGATGTTAATCTGTAAGCTTGCTTATGAAATGCACCTAACTGCAGCACTTGCAAACTATATTACTTTGGCAAAACTTGCAACAGTCTGCAATGAATATATTTACATAATTATGTGTTAAACTAAACAAATGACTAATGGCTTATTGAAGTGCTCTGTTTCATGTCCTAGATTCAGAAGGTTTTTGTTCTTTGTAATTAATTATATTCCTGTAGATGGTAGCAGGGTGAGCTTGTTAGCTTATTAGAGAAGAAAGAACTGCAGTGACAGTTTAGACTCAGTGTATTAAGGACTGCATTAATGTTCATAGGTTCATGGGTTCATAGGTTGGTACTAGGCTATCGGCCCTAGGGCCTATACATGCCTAGCCATAACAATTCCCTGGCTATTTCTTCCCACAATATTTACTTCCCTGGACCCCTGTCTAGCAGGGCGACTGATGTGATCCCGAGGTGAATTTCCTATCTCCCGTCCAATTGTCAAGGTTCCTTTTGAAGAGGACCAAAGAGGCACTCTGTTTGACATGTATGGGCAGTCTATTCCAGAGTCTGGGGAGTCTCTGGGTCAGGAACCTGTCCCTCCAGCATGTTTTGGTTTAGATCCCTGGACCGTGTGGCTCTGTGGGATTGGGATTTCTTTAAGTGTAGCATGTCCAACAGCTTTGGATTTGACATGGCCTTGTATGTTAAGCAGAGATCGCCTCTGAGTAGACGATATGCGACAGAGTATAGCTGGAGTTTTTTTAGACGGTCAGCATAGGGCATTTGCTTGAGGCCTGTGATTCATTTGGTGAGGTATTTCTGTGGCCTTTCCAGTTGTTGCAGATGTATTGAGATGTATATACCAAATGGAACGTTGTATTCTATAATGGGTCTAATGAGGGATGAGTACAGTGGGACAATGACCTCCTTTTTTCTGGATGAAAAGCCCTTAGTGATGAGGTGTGCCACGTAGAAGGATTTCCTGACTGTTGTGGCGATGCGGTTATCGAAGGTGAGACCACTGTCCACCTGTGTCCCTAAGTCTCTTATCACACTTTTGGTGTTTAGTGTACTGCCACCTATGTGGTAATTCATGGGTACATGTTTTTTCCCAAAGGGGATGACTATACATTTCTTGGCACTGAGCTTGGCACCAAGCATCTGTTTCTGTAAGGCCCTTTTGTAGAGTATCCACATCATTTGGGGATTCAGTAATGGCTCCCAGTTTGCAGTCATCTGCAAACTTTGTTAGCTAGAGTCCCTTAGTGTTGGCCTGTGCTTCAGAGAAGTAGATGCCAAACAAGAGCAGTCCCTGGACTGAACCCTGAGGTACTCCACTTGTCATTTGTCTGGAGCTGGATTGGAGTCAGCTACTTTTACAGTGTGGGTTCTGTCAGTAAGCCAGTTGGCAACCCATCGAGTGATGTAGGGATTAATGCCCAGCTTAGTAAGTTTATCTATGATTCCAGAGTGGGGGATGGCGTTGAAGGCCTTGGCGAGATCCAGATAGCTGTGTGGACTGTTTTACCATCGTCCACAGCTCTGGAGATTGATTTGAAGAAGTCAGGTTCAGGAGACAAGATCGGCCCTTCATGAACCCAAACTGGGTGGGGTCCAGTGTTTGAAGGTTGCCAATGTCTTTGTTTATAAGTTCCATGATAATACATTCCATGGCTTTGCAAATCAGGCAGGCTCATCAGACTGATGGGGCGGTAGTTCCCAGGATCCAAGGTGGATGTCCCCCTTGTGGAGTGGATAACTGTAGCTGTGCGCCACTCAGTGGGGACGTAGCCTCAGGTGAGGCTATGATTAAACATGACCAAACTGCAGAAGTGTGCAAACCAAATACTCCACAATAAAACCACTGGTATGTTGATGCTGTAGAAAATGCTGGTAGTCCACAAAGTAAAGCAAAAAAGTTTATTGTAAGACAATAGAAAGCTGGTAAGCACTTTCGTCCTCAACAAAAGAACTTCATCAGACAAATTAAAATCAAACCCAGAACACATTTTAAAGACTCCCGTTGTACTTCACATGATAGTAGCTACTCCCCCTAAGTAACAAAAATTTAAAAGGGCGATACAAACTGTGATGTCAATGACAAAATGTTAAATACATACATGTTAATAGATATAAAAAATATAGAAAATATATAAAAGAGATCATCCACTTCACAAATTTTTAAAAGAGCAATGAATAAATATACAAATAAATATATAAATAAATAATCATCTGTTTAAAGCTCTCAATTTTAAAAGGGAATTAATGGAGAGGGATTCATTTAAACCTGGCCAGTTGTTTGCATTTAATAACAACTGCCAGTATAATTCTCTCTTTTCTAGTAAGGCAGACCATGCACCTCCCCTGATATCCATCGTGACACCATCAATAACAAAAAAATTAAAAGTGTGGTCACTGTTCTCTGAGGTATGTTTATACAAAGCATTTGTCTCTTTGCCTGTTCTTATTTCATACAAATGTTCATATATTCTATTTTTAAAATTTCTATCAGTTTTTCCAATGTAAAAACAATTACATAGGTTACAGAGGGCACAATAAATAATACATTCAGAGTTACAGTTATACTTATTTTTGATATGAATCTTATTGTTGTTGATCATAAATACTGTCCCTTCTTTTATAAAGGGCAGTATCGGCATACCATACTTCAACATACGTCCATTCGAAAAGTGATTCACAGCATGTCCTTTCTCGAAATTTTTTTTTTAATTTCTACCTTTTCTAAAAATAACAGTAGGTTGTTCATCAATATGTGTTCTGATACTTCGGTCATGTGTTAGAATCAACCAATTTTTACTCAAAATATGCTTAATATCAGGACTATCAATCGTGTATGTAGAAATGAATGAAGTATTATAATCTTTTCCTATAAAAACAGAGTTTAGGGGTGCAACATTCACTGTGTGTGAAAGAAAATTTTATATACCTCTTTTAGCTGAGGTTTCATTGGATGTAACACAATGGAGATTTCCCTTTCTGTGCTGTAGTGTGATCTTGGAGTTAGAATAAATAAGTAGCGGGGGGTGCAGGGGGGCTTGGCCCCCAGCAGAAACACTGCTTTGTACTTTCTTGCTTTTATTTTCTTTCCCTTTCAGAAGGTCGAGCTTCTGAAATTCGAGCATATGGCTTCGGCCATATGCATTTCGAGATTTCTGCCATTCGACCTTCTGAAGGGGAACCACATATATATATATATATATATATATATATATATATATATATATATATGTATATATATACACATATAGATATAAGTATATAAATCTGTATAACTATCTTTTATATATATATAGAGAGAGAAAGACAGAGTTATAGCTATATGTGGATATTTCTATCTATATGCGCGTGCGCACACACACACACACACACACACACACACACACACACACTCTTAAATAAATCAAGTACTTACCATCCCTACTGGTGTAAAAGAAGTTTAGTCCCATGGTCCTGCCTTTGCATCTGTACTCTAAGCTCTTCTTTCACTTTTAGTCTCAGGGTGTCTCAGTCACCTGAGGCTGCCTGAGCCAATAGAAAGGGATCCTTACTGCTGTGTGCAGCAGCCTGGTGACAAAAATGTCCATTAACTAGCATGTTTGAAATGACCATGAAAATGTCTTTTAGCTGATGTATTATATGAAGTTATAAACATTCCCAATATATAGCTAACTCATTTAATTTAAGTGATCAGTATTATATTGATGCAATTTTTGCAAAATTGAGATGTCACCAAGGAGAGGCTGTATTTAAATAAATTCACTGAAGAATATTTGATGTCATTATAGTATTCAAAAAAAGGAAAGACTACAGCATACCATTAGCATTAAAATGCATATTTTTAGTCTGTAAGTAAGAGTTTGTAATACTTTACTGAATCTCTCTCTCTCTCTTTCTCTTTGCATTGAAACCATTATGGCACCCATATGTGACCTGCTTATTATTTAGGAAGGAAAAAAAAAACAGTATCCTTAATCTCAGATCACCTTGGCCATATTAAATCCCACAACACAGAGCAGTAAGCACTCATTAAGACAAATCATGGTTTTCTTGCTATGCTTATATATGTTTAATGTGGATCAACCACAGATATCCCTCAATCTGTTTAGCACAAGATAGGGATACAGCCAAAATAATGTGGGATGAAAGGCCATAATCAGGGATACATTCTAAGTATTCCTTTTATATACTTAAACATTTGCTAGGATAACTGGTTTTGCATTAGCATACATTTTCTGAGGGATATGAAGTTTGAAACTCAGATGTCTGTTTTTATTCATTATTGCAGACCTCAATGATTTGCCAGAAGTCCAAACATCGTATAAGGGACTGACCAGAAATGCAATGCGAAATCAGGAACAGTCTGCAAAATCAAGGGCATCAGAGAGCCATACAACTGCATATTACAAAAATTGACTAGATGTCTGAACTTTTGTCCTGGGTGTAGCTTGCATCTTTCTTTTACATTCAATATAACTTTCCAGCTACGAGAAGGGTATCAATGTAACAGTGTACTGTAAGTGCTATTAGCAAATCCTTCATGGTGAAAGCCAGCAGTTGTACAGTGTGGGAGCAGGACTAGCAATGTGGTACTTGGTCCTCAAAAGCTAAACGCAGACCGAAATTAGAATTGAAAAGCATTACAGTGATACCAGCAGATCTAGCTTTATCTTTTACGATACTGACTACTGCTGTGTTGTTATATAGTATTTTGTTTTAAAGTCCATAGCCAGAAATACAAATTAAACCACAGATTAGAATTGGCAGATTCCACAGAAAGTCTTATAGTGAAAATAAACACCCTGATTGAGCTTGATTGAAAATTTCAGACTGCAAGGAATCAGGAGTCAATAATGAATATCTACTTCAGTAAATTACAATATACATAGTAATCTCTGCATGTGATCTTATAATGCAAACCCCTGCAAAGCTAAAAACCTGCAGTGGCTTTAGTTGTCAGAAGAAAATACATAACAGACATGTGACTTACTAAGAAAACCCGTTTCATTTTCCCACACGTTGATGTTATGCAGTTAGTATATTAGGACTATAGACACACACACACACAAACACATACACACATACACTTTCAAAACATAGTGGTGATGTATTAGTGTACTGGCTGACCTTTTGTAGAGAATCTTGGACTTAGTTGCAGAACATGGTAGTTGTTTACAGTTTCAGAATGTAGCAGGAACAATTTCTGAGTTCATATGGGGACATAACAGCTTGGAATGTGACAGGATGCACAGTTTTGGAATCAGTTGCAGCAGTGACATCACATGCTACCATATGGATAGAAACGTTTTGGGAACTGCAGAATATTCCTAGTTTACCAGAAAGTAACTTCCCAAGGAACAGATTTAGAATGTGTCAGAAATGCATAGACCCAAAAGTGATAGCAATATAGTTTTGAAATCTCTCAGTGATAGACTTTCAATCTGTGCTAATTGCAGTCCCAGAAAAAGACTCAAGCCATTAAAGACTTGACTTTTATTCCTTTTACTACTTTGCTCCTTGTGAAGTTTCCATTTTGACCTTGGTCTAATCCAGTACCACACTTTCTGCTTAGCAGTAACTCTTCTGCATTTGACAGTCATTTAAACCCCTTTGTTTAAGCAGTATAAACTTTATCATCTAGTGCTTTCTTTATTATAGTGTGCTTTCTCATTTTCAGTTTTCTTTTCAGTCTGAATTTATTTCATTGGCAGCTTTCTACTTCACTATGCACTTAATTTCATTTTCATCCTTAGTGCTAATTGTTTTATTTGATATTCTACAGTTCTGATTTTCCTCTTTTCATTTGGTTCTTTGCTAGATTATAACAACACTCACTAAAGAACATCATCTGAAGCATGTTCACAGCTTTAAAAAGCTGTTATGGACTTCTCATTCACTCTGTCTTTCTGTCTCTTTCTCTCTCTCTCTCTCTCACACACACACACACACACACACACACACACACACACACACACACACACACACACATACTCTATGACATTACATAAAAAGTGCACAGAATGAAGCATCTCACAGCTTTAAAAGCTGTTTGCTCCTTGGATGGACACCACTTCTACCCGCTGTTTGTGTGGCTGTGCTAAGTGTTTTAGAGTTTCAAAGCTGTAAAACACTTTGATCTCCTACACTTTCTTTTTTTCTGTTAGTAGTAATGCTATCAAACAGATAAAGCTTCATGCATTAGAAAGAATTTTGATTATCTCCCCTAATCATAAGTACTTATTCTGCATTCTCAATATAGATGCCAAGTTTCACCTCATGAGATTTGCTTTGTTCTGCTGTTGAGCTGAATTTCTTCACATCCTTGTCTTGAACTCATAAGTTGGTTATGATTGTAAGCCCGAGTATAATCCTGTACAAATACCGTATCTTAACATCTGTTGAAGACTGGTTTTGGGGGGGGGTGCATGTGTAGAATGTATACATGTGTAGGTGCACCTGTAATGATATTTGAATTGATGGAGGGTATTGAAATAATTGGCTATGAGGGAGAACCCTGGACTGCACCAGTGTTTTCGCGTAGCTCTCAGAATGTTAAGGCAGTTGCGTAACATCCAGGAGCTGCTGCATATCATCTCAGCCCCAGCTCTCAACTTCTTTGCTCAATAAACAGGGGCAAAGATAAAAGCAAAGGGTATAAAACCCATTATTACTCATACCTGTCAAGTGATCTCCTTATGAAAAGTTCATGTTCATCACTGTTGCACATTTGAAGGACATGTTACACATTCAGTGTTAAGAATTAATGCCGTGGGCTGACGAGAGATGTGCTCAGCATTAATGAAAAGCTTTTTACTTTTATCTTATTTATTGGCAGTAACAGTTTCAGGGGATAATGGAGAACACTGAAGTTTGTATAATCACGTCACGTGGTATTTTGGATTCGCATTTACGTGAGGTTCAGTCTTCTCTATTATCGTCAGATAATCTTACTTACATCCTAAAAAGATGTTAGATTTTTCTCAACCCTTTTTTAGCAGATAGTACGCTGTGGTATCTGACACTCCCCATTCATTCCAAAGAGTTATACTCTGGCCTGTGATCACAATCAACTAGTTAAAAATATCTATCAGAGAACATAAGAAGGTGTTGCATTTTTCATTTCAAATCAGGACATGTGGGACACCCCACACTGGGTACTTAGCAGGCCTAATTTACAGGCCTGATATATGGATAGCAGAAAAAAAAAACAGTCAAAATCTTTAGTGTAAGAAAAAAAAATCAGCAGTTTTGCTTAGGAGGCACCAAACTTTAGTGGAAAGAAGTCAAAAAGTTGTTAGGACACATCTAACTCAGCATCTCACCAGACTCTAATGACATGTTACTGTCTTAGCATGGCTGCATAGCTTACTCAATACTTTATTTTCCAGTAATCCTTATAGTCCCTTCTACTGCTTTTCCTCTGACCCTTCAGCAAATTCAGTAAAATTTCCCTTAAAACTTATCAACATCAGTTTGGAGCAAATACTCTTCACTAAAATCTTGTCAGATGCTCAGTTTGAAACCTAGAGCTAAATCCTATTTTCCTGAAAACAACACTGCACCTCCCGCGCCTAACAGTAAGATGTTGTCCTGTTCGATTCTCAGCTAAAGCGTCTTCTGTGTGGAGACATGCGTGGATGGGCGTACCTTCATTGAAGGTTGTGCGTCAGGGCTGGCAACTCAGCACGTAAAAATCTACTGCCAATCATTAGCGGACAGGAGTTCCACTGTGGCGACCCCTAACCGGGAAAAACTGAAAGATACAACAACAACCCCCCCCCCCCCCCCACCAACACTGCCCTTCTTTCATATCCAGACTTTAAATTCTGCTTCCATTTGTACTGATTCAGAATACGGATGCCATCTAACATCTAACTAAACTTCCAAATTTTGAGAAAATCTGAATGACATCATCCTACAATTGACCTTTGCACTCTGGCTAACATTAACAAAAATCCATTGTATAAGTAATTGCTACCTTTCATTCAAAAGTTTTTGTTTCCTCTCTTGCCTAGTGAATTCCTTGAATGGTGGTGCTGTTGATGCATATTTATTTATTTATTGGCATTTGATTACCGGGAAAGTCCAGTGGGTCAGTGAAAGCTCATTTTCAGTGGAGTCCCGGGGAGAAAAGCTCCAGAATTAAAGTGACATAGAAAAACATTTTACAAATGTTATAGAGAAAAACATTTTACAAATAATACAGAGAATGAGAATTATACAATAAGAGGAAATAATACAAAATATAATATAAATTGGATTACAGATTATACAGTTAGATAAAGATAATATTATATTGTAAATGGTGTTAAACAGAGTCATAGTACAGGCCAACAGATCATTTAACAGATGTCAACCAGGCCTCATGGTTAATTAATTTGCAGATTGTGAACTCCAGAGTAAGCATACAGTATAGGAGTTGATTATAATGAGGAAGTTGTCGTGTATATAAAAATAGATAAAGGGGAGAGAGAGAGAGATAGAAGTTGACAGTAGGTATTGATGAGGTGAGAGGGGAAATTAAGTAGTTAGTGTTCAGCAGGATTTAGCAGAAAAATGAAATATTTTACAGGGGTGAGAGATGGGCAGATAAGGAGTAGTAAGTATATTAAGTAATGGCATAGGAAGGGGTAGAGCTGGTAATGCTGCTAAACGCCAGAAGTCTAAACCTCAAGATGGGCAGATAAGGAGCAGTAAGTATATTAAGTAATGGCAGAGGAAGGGGTAGAGCAGTTACAAATCCAGTTAGAAAGGAGATGGTTTTGAAGAGCAGTTTTAAAGTTGCAGGGGTTATGTTGTAAGCGGATGTATGTAGGCAGAATATTCTGTTTTTGGCGATGTTCCACGAGTATAATAACTGTCCTGCTGGTAATTTAGGTTTATGAACTTGAAGAAGCTGCTGTTGTTCAGATCGCAAGGGCATAGTGGGGTTATAAAAGGTGAGTAGCAATTTAAGTGCAGGGCTGTCTTGTGGTTTGTAAATAATTTTATGAGCAGTTGTAAGATGGAGGCATAATAGGTAGTGAGGGCTTTCGAGTCATTGTAGTTTTTTTAGGGCAATACAGTGGTAAACAGAATGGTGACTGTAGCGAATTTAGCTATCTTATTATAGCTTGTTTCTAATTTTTATTTCAGGGACGACTGTAAGTTGGTAAGTAAAGGTGCCCCATAGGTAAGAAAGGGTAATAGGTACCATAGTGCTAGCACTTGTTTAGTATGGAGGGAGTGGAACTTATTGTGTCTATAAAGCAACCCTAACTTTTTGTGTGTCTTACTAATATTGTTTTGAATATGTAAATCAAATTTGAGGTTTTAATCTATTATTACCCCTAATAATTTAGTATGGGTTACTACTTTAATTTTTGTTGAGTTGAGAAGAATATGTTGATGTTAGCTTTGTTTATTGGGGATTGTTTCTTGTGTGTGAAAATCATAAGCTTGGATTTTTTTGTATTTAGAGAAAGGTGATTATTGTGAAGCCAAGCCTCTGCAGTGGAAAAAGCAGCCTGAGTATTTTGCTGAAGTATCTTTATATTGGGTGCAGAGCAGACTATGGTGGAGTCGTCTGCATACTGGAATAGAGAGCCATGCAGGATAGATAGGTAGAGATTGTTAATAAAAATATTAAATAGAAATGGGCCTAAAATTGAGCCTTGGGTTGTGAAGGCAGGGGGAAATGGAATTTTGCCATTTAACAGCGTGCTGTCCGTTGGAGAGATAGCTTTTGAACTAATTAGTAAAATGGCGAGAGAGCCCTATACTTGTGAGCTGAGAGAGGAGGATAAAGTGAGATGGTATCAAAATGTTTTTGATAGATCTGAGAAAAGGGTGGATACAAAGTGTCCTGAGACCCTAGCTTTGTTAACTGCGTCTAAAAAAGGAAATTAGTGCAGTGGAAGTACTGTGACTTGGGCAGAACCCATGTTGTGTTGGGGAGAGGATTTTGTTTTTTAGGAGATGATTCAAAAGTTGTTTTTGGACACATTTTTCAAGGATTTTAGAGATGGGGGAAAGTATAGCAATAGGTCAGACGCTAGAGATATCAGATGAGGGGGGCCCCCTTTATGAAGAGGAAGAATGACAGCTTTTTTTCCAAAGACATGGGACATAGGATTCTTGGATTGATCTGATAATCAGAATGCCAGTGGGGTAGGCCAATGTGTCAGCAGCGATTTTAAGAAATTTGGCTGGAATTTTATCGGCTGAAATAGAGCAGGGTTTTAATTTCAGAAGGAGTTTTTTAATAAGTGTGGTGGGGAATGGGAGAGAGGTTAAATTCTGGGCAGGAGGACTGTTGAGAGCAGGTGGGAGGTAGGGCGTTAATGTTTGGGATTGCACGATTCGCAGTATGGAGTGCAATATGAGAGATCTTAGGAATGGAATGTTGTGGGGGGGAGAGAGAAGAAGCAGTTGTGGGAATTGAATTATGTGGGAGAGGTAATGAAAAGGTAGCTGTGATACTGGCAATGGTGTCAATAAAGTAGGAGTTAAAGATGTTGGCTATCTGTTCTGCAGGCATGTCTGGGTGTGGACAGGGACTGGTTT
>NC_056747.1:1242535064-1242605064 GCF_019279795.1 Protopterus annectens | reverse complement strand
CCTAGAATTTATAAACTCAAATGCTATGGAACAACTTGTTACCACTCCCACAAGAGGGGAAAACATACTGGACCTGATCATCACCAACATGGGGACTCTATGCTCCAGACCAGAAGTGTATTCCTCACTAGTAAGATCAGACCATAAACTAATCTCACTAGATATTCACATCCAGACCCCAGCCCCTGCCCAGAAAACCACAGTGAAAAACTTCCCTAAAGCAAATTTCACACTCCTCAAACTGAGGTGGAATCCTTCAAAGCCCCCGGGCCTTTGGAAAATATGACCTAGACCGCAGAATCCTTTATAAACACATTCTATGAACACCTTCAGGAATGCATGGATCATGCAATCCCAAGCAAAACCAAGACCCAATCCTCCAAAGGCAGGCGTCCTGTCTGGTGGACCCCAGCTATAAACAAACTATACAATAGAAGGAGGAAGCTACTACATGATAGAGCAAAATCCCAAAAAGGGAAGGCATCTCTGATCAGTATTAGCAAAAAACTACGGGCACTCATAAAATCGTCTAAGGCCAGCTTCGAGAGAAAAATTGCACAGGACACTAAGGATAATCACAAGGCTTTCTTTAGTTATATTAGGAACCTGGGTGGGAATTCCCAGATATGCTCAGAATTGGTCCAAAATGACAAAAAATACAACAAACCCACAGACATTGCCAACATCCTAGCTGACAGGTTCAGCACAAACTTCTTCCCCCTTCCCCACCAAAAGGGCAAATATCTATCCCAGGAGGGTGCTGCCCCCCTGACATCTCAGATGCTCAGGTAAGAGCCGCCCTCTCCAAAGCAAAAAACACAGCATCAATGGGACCAGACGGTGTCCTGGGCTGCGTCCTACATGAACTTCAAGAAGAGCTAAACCCAAACATAAAACTACTGTTCAATCTCAGCCTTACTACAGGATATGTACCCAAAGAGTGGCGTACAGCAACAGTGGTCCCTCTCCACAAAGGTGGTGCCTCAACGGATCCAGGAAATGATTGCCCCATAAGCCTGACTAGCTTGGTCTGCAAAGCTATGGAAAGGATCATCATGGACCTCATAAATAAAGATATTGGGGACCTACAGACACTGGATCCTACCCAGTTTAAGAGGCAGATCCTGCCTCTTAAACCTGTTCAGTTTCTTTGAAACAGTCACCAAGGCCATTGACGAGGGGAAGGTGGTCCACACAGCCTACCTGGACCTCACAATACAATACCCCACTCGGGCATTATAGATAAGTTCACCAGCTTAAATATAAACCCCTATGTCACTAGATGGGTTGTAAACTGGCTCAAGGACAGAACCCACATGGTTAGAATTGCTGGAGCCATGTCAGACTCCAAAGCAGTTACAAGTGGCGTCCCACAAGGCTCAGTCCTGGGACCTCTCTTGTTCGGTATATATTTCTCGGAGGTACAGGCCAACCCGGAAGGACTGTGGCTGACCAAGTTCGCAGATGACTGCAAACTGGGCGCCATAATCGACTCTCCAGCCGACACAAGCATCCTACAAAAGGGCCTCATAGAAACAGACAACTTGTGCCAGAGCCATGGCCTCAAGCTAAATGCCAAAAAGTGTATAGTCATCCCCTTCGGCAAAAACAAAGTGCCCACAAATTACCACATAGATGGTAATCCATTAAGTATGGAAGAAGTAATTAGGGACCTGGGGACCCAAGTTGATAGCAATCTCTCATTCGACAACCACGTGGCCAAAGTGGTTAGAAAAACATTTTATATAGCCCACCTAATCATGAAGGGATTCACATCTAGATCAGGGGAGGTCATTTTGCCTCTTTAGTCATCCCTCATCAGGCCCATAATTGAGTACAATGCCCCTTTTGGGATGTACCTTACCAGACACCTGCAGCAACTGGAAAGACCCCAAAAGTACCTCACCAAGAGGATCAAATGGCTCAAACAGATGCCATATGCTGCCCGGTTAAAGAAACTCCAGCTCTACTCAGTGGCATGCCGCCTGCTCAGATGCGATCTGTGCCTGACATATAGAGCCGTGTCCAACCCGGAATTAATGGACATGCTGCACCTCAGAAAATCCAAATCCCATCGAGCTACGCACTTGAGAGACTTGAACCTCAGCACTGAAATAAATAGGACATGCTGGAGGGACAGATTCATAACCCAGAGGCTCCCTTCACTCTGGAATAAAATCCCAGTCCAGGTTAGGCAGAGTCCCTCATTGACTCTCTTCAAGAGGATTCTGGATGAGTGGATGGGAGATCGTAGATTTACTCTGGGTATCACTTCTGTGTCACTGTTAGACAGAGGCATAGTATACTAACCTCGAAAAAGGGCATAGCAAAATTAATTTTAAAATGGGTGGCGAAAGCCAAACACACTCTGGCTAGGCTTGTAAATGCCCCAGGGCAGATAGCCTAGTATGAACCTATGAACCTAAATGCAATGTTCATTATTTATTTTGCCTCTGGTTTTGATTGTTGCTCAGAAGAAACATAGACCAGGTACATAATTTGCTGTAGTTAAGCAGGTACAAGGCCTTGACTGATGTTTTAATCCTGACAACCTAGTTATTACTTTGTAATGGCTAAAGCTACACATTCACAGAAGGAAATATCGCAACCTGTTTGTCTGATCTTCAGGTGCTGTTATTCTCAAGAGTGCTGGTGGTGTAGCTTTGTTTGTAAACAATAGCCTTAATGTATAATGAGACCTTGTTTAGTCTTCAGGTTGTAGCAAAAAGAAAGTCATATGAGTTTCCATTCCTATTGGAGTGAACAAAGTTTCCAGGAAAATATGTGTATATATTCCTCTTTATTATGGCAACATACTCATAGCTATTAGAAGTTATTATGTAAGAAGTTCTCTTATCTGGGGGAAATTAAGAAGAAAATCCAAAAGGAGGATGTAGAGGCAGTCCTGAAGAATAGTACTGAGACAAAAAAGAAAACATATGCAGAGAAAGTAAAAGAAGGCAAAAGGGGAGTATTAGAAAAGAAAAAATGTAGAAGAAAATAAAAAAAAAAAACATTCTATCTTCTAAAACACATTTAATATTTATAACTTCATTTAGGCCTGGGGAACTATGCCAGCCCCAGGTAGATTCAACTGCAGTACTTCTAATGTAGTATACATAGCTCTGTGCTCAGGATGTTCTGCATATTATATAGGAATGACTACAAGGAATAAACGCATTAGGGAGCATTATTACGCTATAAAAATAAAAACCGATAATAATGCGTTGTATAGGCATTCTGTTAGTTGTATTTCTTATAAAAAGTTCACTTTTTCAATTTTAAAGCACATTGAGTTAGATTTAAGAGGTGGAAATTCAAAAAAATAAAATTGAAAGAAGAGACTTTATGGCAACTGTGACTGGGAGCAGATAGTTTCCCAGGCCTAAATGAAGTTATAAATATTGTTTTTTAGTAGATAGAAAGTTGGCTATCTGACATTTTAACAGATATGCAGTATGTTCTTTTAAGTTTTTTGTGTCTTAATTAATTTTATAACTGATAGTAGGTGTGCTTTGAACATTTATAAAGATGGTTTCATTAAGTTTTTTTACATTTCTGATGAAGTCTTTTTGATGAAAGCGTCAATAAAGTCTTTTTATGCTAATTTGGAGGTATTCTTCTGAGTTCTACAGTGATTTCTGTTTTAGTTACATGAATGGATTGTGTGAGAGAGTGTCGATGAAGGTAGCAGTGTGGCATTGAATCGAGAGAGATGGTGACACTTAACACAACAACTTTACCCCATGTAGAAAACAGGGAAAGGGGGGTAATGATGATGGTGTTCTGCTTATCTGGTATACATACATATGCAGTCTCCAGCATTTTTTGTGTGCATGTACGGTTTGTATTTTCTACAAGATTTAATTTTGAAAGTTTCTATTCTATTATGCTATCTGTCTAAGCATATAGTTAATAGCAGTTGTTATTTTTATGTATTTTGTACTAGATTTAATTAATTTTATTGTATTTACTTTTTCCTATTGTGTTGCTTTTTTGTCTTGAGATCAGGTTATAGATGAAATGGGTCCATTCTGGATCATCACCTCCCAGTCCACACTAGTCAATCACTCAGTCAGTAAATAAACAAATAAGTGGTGGAACATGCCAGATGTTTGGGTCCATGGACTAATGACTAATAATAAATCAAATAAATACATCTATCTTTGCAGTAAAATTTGCAGATATGAACATAGTTGACCATGTAACAAAAGTGAATCGACTAGGCACAAACAAGTCCTGTTATGTGCTTCTGCCCTGCCCAGACATATGCTTGAGCCATATATTTGCTAACTCTTTCAATATACTGAGCTAGATGTTGATGTGACATCCTCAGTGAAACACTCACGCCACAACATAAACCACTGGTCTGGTATGACTAATTGTTTGGTACGACCGTTTCACTTTGCTGTATATTGTTTAGAGTAACCTAGCTTACCACCTAGTATGACATGATTTGTTATGTCTGTGGCATTATCACATCTTTCTTCACATCATTAGATAACTTTACATGTAATGTGATCCTATCTCGCCTACATTCTCTACAGATGGGTTCGGAGACGATCCTCGGCTCCGACTCGGCACGCTATACAATAGCACAAAGTCTCTTATTGGCTGAGTTACCTCATATCCCAGGATGCACCACTACTGCTTCCCCAGATCTCGTTTGCCGCTTCTACAGCATAGACGTGGTCTCGGACTTGGCTGAGCTAAGTGCCTCTAGTGCTTAAATTTCTGTCAGAAATTTTGCTAAAATTACCCAAAAGCTGTTTTAACAGCTATTTATTGTTGTGTGACTGTTTTTTCCTTGAAAGTTTGTGGTAAAAATTGTGTTTTTTTCGACGGTTAAGGTTCCCGTTTAAGTTAGAGGGGCCTTTGCCTAGCCCTCGCGCTTTAGTTACGGCTGTTTAACAGTTTCTCATTGTGTGTTTTTACTTTGTACAACTTTGTGGTAAATTGTATTTTTTTCTTGGTAGCAAGTGTTCCCGTTTAACTTAGAGGGACCTTGCCATTAGTTTACGTGTTTTTTCTTTAGAGTCAGTGTTAAAGGTTAGATAGCCATGTCTAAAGAACATAGGCCATCAGGTTTTAAAAAATGTTCAAAATGCTCTTACAAAATGTCCATTACGGACGACCATTTGCTATGTGTATACTGTTTGGGGCCGAAGCACCTACAGGAATCCTGTAGCGTTTGCCACGCTTTTTCCTCTCGCGTGCTCCAAGAGAGGAAAAATAAGTTGATTTTGAAAGGGCTTATTACCCCTTCCTTTGAGGAAGCCCTATCTTCTTCTTCTTCCCCATCGAGGAAGAAAAAGTCTTCGGCTCCGACCAGCCCGTCGGATCCCGCAGCTAAAAAGTCAAGGCAGGCTTCCCCGTCAGCTCCACGGACTTCGGACCGAGGGCGGAACGGTCTGCCTCGATGTCTCCAGCCTCGACTCCTCTGGCTTCGGAGCCGAGAGCTCGGGCGTCGAGAGGCGAGTCATCTCCATCGGCTCCACTGCCTTCGGAGCCGATGAAGGTTGCCCACTCAGACTCTTCCCCTTTGGTGCCGAAGTCCACATTGGCTCCGAGGGAAATTGCAGTAGTGGTGAAATCTCCCTCGGTGCCGATACTTCCTTCTCGAAACCATTCGGAGCCGGCGGAGAAGTCGACTCGGACCCGGTCGGTCTCTTCTCGGTCCTCGAGGATGTCCGATTCGGATGTAGACAGGGTGCTTCAAAGGCTTTTTCAGTCTCTGGTCTTTCAAAAGTTGGTCTTGGCTCCAGCCCAGTCGGCTCCGGAGCCGTCTTCCCACCCTGCCATCTTGGTTCCTCCTCCAACAGCCTCGGCACCGTTGGAGTCGGTGTTGGTGGAGCCGGTGGAGGTTGTCGGGTCGGTTCCGACCCTAACTCCAACCCTGCCCTTCGGGTCGGTGTTCGGTATGCGGACCTCCTCTGTCGGCCCCGGGGGGGATGCTTCGGGACCGATCCTTTTGGTTCCGAGCCTTCCTCTCAGTGTGTCGGCGGTGGGAGTTCCGACTGCTGTTGTGGCCTTGGGGGTTGAACCTTCCCAGGACTGTGGGGGTCCCACCTTCAAGGCCATGAGGAGTGCCTTGGCCAAATCCTCTCTGGCCACTTCTACCATCTCACCACCACCTTCCCATGGCACGGAGACTGGTTCCTTTGCAATCCCCCTGTCTCACGACAGCGGAGCCCTGGGGCCTGAGGTTACCCCCGTTGGGGGTTCCATTCTTCCCGGAGGCCCCTCCGAAACGTCTTTGGAGGAACCCCCAAGGAAGAGGCAATGCAAGAGGAAGCACGTTGACTCCCCTGATGAGTCTCTCACCTCGGATACCGACCTCGATGATGCGGAAGGGTCCCCCAAGTCGTCCTCGGATGATGTCTCCTTTGCGGACATCTTGGAAATCCTTAAGCAACGAGGCGACTGGCAGTCCAAACCCCCTTCTCAAGGCCTTCGGGGCTCAACCCTCCACCTCCTGGGTGTCTCCGCCCTTCGATGAGCTCCTGGATTTGATCTCTCGAAGGGCGTGGGAAAGTCCAGACTCTGTTGAACCGGTGCCAGCTCGCTCCAATAAATTCCTTTCGGCACCCCCTGATAAGGATTTTCTTACCAAAGGTGTGGCTGTAGATGCCTTGGTGGTGGCATCTGCTACCCAACAAGATGTGGCAGAGGCTTCAACATCCATCCATCCTCCTAATAAGGAGTCTAGGAGCATGGATCGGTATGGGAAGCGCACCCTTGCTTCAGCAACCTTTACATTAAGGTCTCTGAATTACCTGACGCACTTTATGAGACTACAGAGGGATCTGGTCAAGGAGCTGTCGGATACCCTCTCTGGTAACTTACCGGAGCAGTTAGCCCAGACGGTTAACTCCCAGTTGGCTACCCTTTCCTCCCTATCCAACTCATCCATGAGGCTCATTTCGTATGCAGCCGAAGGAGCAAGCAGAACGGCGGGCACTGGTGTTGCTCAACGGAGACAAGCCTGGCTATGCCTGTGTCACTTTGCGGAGGCCTTTAAGTCTTCCTTTGCCGACGCCCCCTTCGATGGGTCCTCCCTTTTTGGGCCCAAGGTAAAGGACACTTTAACTCGCTGCGAGCAGGAGGGTAAGACTTTAACTGCCGTAGGGGCCCGGTTTTCCACTCCCTTCAGACCTTATCCCAAGACTCGAAGAGGAGGGAAAATGTGGTTCCGCAAGTCTCAAAAGCCTTACTCATCGCAGCAGAGCGATTCCCCTTCTAGAGGCAGAGGAAGGGGAAATTTTTCAGGGAGACGCCGTCCCAGAGGCGGCGGAGGCCCCCGCAACACTGGAGACCACTAGTCCTTTCATGGCTCCTCCTCCTTCCAGCATCCCTGAAGGAGTGCCCAACTGTGCAGCTCCAGAGCCAGTCGGGGGTCATTTTTCGAGGCACCTAAAGGCCTGGGAAAGTATCACTCAGGACCGATGGGTGCTCCAAATCATCACCGGGGGTTACTCCATTCCCTTCTCTCAACCCCCTCCACCATCCCAAAGAATCCCAGACCCGCCACCCAGTCAACGGGATATGGCAGCCATCGAAATTTCAAAGCTGCTTCAAAAAGGAGTCATCCAACCTGTCCCCGAAGATCAGGCCAGATCAGGGACTTACTCAAGATTCTTTTTGGTACCAAAAAAGACCGGGGACCTGAGGCCCATTTTGGATCTCAGCAGATTAAACCGATCAGTGAAAAAGTCCAAATTCCGGATGGTCACCTTGCAAACCATTCTCCCGCTTCTGGAGAATGGTGTTTGGATGTGCTTCATCGACCTCAAAGATGCCTATTATCACATTCTGATAGATCAGGCGTCGAGGAGACACTTGCGCTTCAGCCTGGGGGACAGTCATTTTCAGTTCCGTGCACTGCCCTTTGGTCTCACCACAGCCCCCAGGGTGTTCACCAAATGTTTGGCAGTGGTGACTGCTCACCTGAGAAGTCTAGGATTCCAGGTGTTTCCATACCTAGACGACTGGCTCCTAACTGCCACTTCAAGGCATCTACTCTTAAAAACTCTAGCAGCCACGATCTCCTTAGGCAGCTCCTTAGGAATCACATTCAATTGGACAAAATCCGTATTGCTGCCATCACAGTGTATTCTGTTTATTGGTGCAGAAATAGACTCAAGGCAGATGCGAGTCTATCTTCCTGCGGAAAGGATAGCAACATTGCAGTCTCAGGTTCGGGCGTTACTCCTCAGACGTCGCGCTCCAGCGAGAATGGTGCTACAGCTGTTAGGTTCCATGTCAGCCACCATTCTTCTCGTCCCCTTGGCAAGATTGCACATGAGGATACTCCAGTCACTCCTCTCAGTCCAGTGGTCTTATCAAGACCTCCCCCTCAGTCACCAAATAGTGATCACAGAGACGTGCAAACAGGATCTTCGTTGGTGGCTTCTTTCCTCCAACCTGGATCAGGGGCGACCCTTCGTTCCCCCATCCCCCTTGGGGCGGCAGCTACGTGGTCTTCTCTACACACCTTTATTACTCACTACAAATTGGATGTGGCATCTAGGGGTCGAGCTTCCTTCGGTTCCACGGTTCTCCGTACCATTTTCCAATGAGCCACCCAGGAATTAGGTGCTAGGGACACTGTCCCATCTGTAGAGAATGTAGGCGATATAGGATCACATTACATATTTTAGTTATGTACTTACCATAACTTTAGATGTATGGGATCCATCTCGTCTACATTCCTAATAACCCACCCTCCTTCCCCCTGCCTTGGAGGCCAGAAGAGACTGGACGGTCCGAATACAACTGTTTCCTCTCTTGAAACACCTGGCAATTTTATAACAACAGTTTATGTGTGTGTGTGTGTGTGTGTGTGTGTGTGTGTGCATGTGTGCGGACAAACAAGATCTGGGGAAGCAGTAGTGGTGCATCCTGGGATATGAGGTAACTCAGCCAATAAGAGATTTAGTGCTATTGTATAGCGTGCCGAGTTGGAGCCGAGGATCGGCTCCGAACCCATCTGTAGAGAATGTAGGCGAGATGGATCCCATACATCTAAAGTTATGGTAAGTACATAACTAAAAGTTTTAGACTCACCCTAAGGTGATTGCTTAATTCACTTACAAAATTTGATTTCTATATATGTTTTTTTTCTGTTAACTATGTATACTTCATATATCTTTGGTTTATTATGATACATACTTCAAAGTTTTTTTCTTCACTCCAGAATGTCTATGAATAAGGGCTCTGCCAAGTTGGATAACACAGAAAAACTATAATTAAGCTCTCTGTGATTTTCTTCCCAAGTAACTGAGGGAGTGTGCCCACAAGTCAGCAGTGCTGGACCACGACTGACAGGCAAATGCTTGATGACTGAATTGCAAGGGGAGGAGGAACCACAGGCAACATGGGGAACAGCATGTGTAGCTTTGCTGTATCAGAGTAAGTAACTCTTTATTAAACAAATTGACTTTGTAAACTGTGATTTATATTTGGTCTTGTCTTTTGGAATAGAAAGCACTGAATAATACACTGGCTAGTTGTGGCATCATACAAGCAGTTCCAGAAAAACAAAACAGTTGTTGCAAGATGTACAGTGTCTGCAACTCTTGCTTGTTCTTCTGTTCCATAACTTAATATCAAACATGTTGCCTGGCTTCTTTAGCCTTGTGCAATATAGTAAAACACCAAAGTCTGAAATGTATCAAGGTAGAGTGGTATGCATGAAAGGAAAATATTACAAAAGTATGTATATGTGTGTGTGCGTGTCTGTGTCTGTCTCTCTCTCTATATATATATATGTATATATGTTTTCCTCTCTTGATATTATTGTTTTTGTGTTTCACTATTGTGTATGATCGAACTTGTTTTGCCGGTGTTTTACATTCGACATTGGGGCGGTTCCATGATTCACAATAAATCTATAACATATATATATATATATATAAATAAATATATATATATATGTATATATATATCTATATATATATATATGTATATATATATATATATATATACACACATACACACACACGGGTTCCCTTCAGAAGCTCGAAATACTGAAATGTCGAATTTCAGTATTTTGAGCCCAAGAAGCCGAATCCACATAATAGCGAAACTTTAGAAGCGTGAAATTCAAAACCTCGAATACCGGAGGTTTTGAATTTCGCACTTCTAAAGTTCCGCTATGGTCATGTATTCAGGTAAGTGTGTGTGTGTGTTAAGGGGTTTGGGTAGTGGCTGTGATGTTTGTCAGTGTGTTTTGTTGCTGTGATATGTGTGTGTGCGAAGAGAAAGTAGCTTGTGTGGTGGTGTTTTGTGTGTGTTTGTATGTAGTGCAACCTCGGAGTGAGAATATTTAAGTGGGGGGTGCAGGGGGGCTTGCCTCCCTGCTTTCATATAGTACAATGATTGTGTGTCTGGTGGATGGTGTGTTTGTGTGTGTAGTACAACCGCAAAATTCAAAACTTCCGGTATTCGAGGTTTTGAATTTTGTGGTTTTTACTTTTCGTTGTTTTGTGGATTCGACTTCTTGGGCTCAAGATACTGAAATTCAAGATTTCAGTATTTCGACCTTCTGAAGTGAATCCATATACACATATATATTTGAATCAGTAGTTTTTTAACATTAAGAAGCAGTTTATATATATTGTGTTAGCTTGTTTTCCACACAGTACATATATAGTACATAGATTTTGCCTTAACACAATATTTGCTTCCAGTATTATCAATGTTTATTTTAAGCAAATCAGAGTTGGATGTATCACAGTTAGTCAAACAAGCCTGGCAAAACACATTTCTTTGCATTTGTTATGTCAGAAGGCTAGCACTTTTCCCTGTGATGTGGCAGCCTTGAATTTGATTATATTGTGAAGAGTTCAAGGGATCTTCAGTCAAGAATTGTATTTACCACTTGTGTTCCTTGACATACCGCTTGACTAATTCACTTTTGACGAATTTACCATAATTCCCTGGAGGTTATATGACTAATGTATTGTGTGTGTATGTATGTATGTGTATGTGTGCCAGTGTGCATGCATGCGTACATGTGTGCATATGTGCGTGCATGCATGTGTGGGCATGTCCATCGTGTGTGTGTGCCTGTTTATGTGTGTGTTGCCTATATAGTACTGCATCTGTAGCTGGAGATGAGAAAACAAGCTTGTTAATGTCAAGTCGACCATGTAATAACCTGTACATCAGTGTCTTGATTTGCATGAAAATTGGAGAGCAAGATTTATATGGCAAAAATTGGGTAAAATTTAGCAGAAATCAGATTAGTGATTTTGGAGATATATGACATTCAAAAGTGGTGCCAAACAGCTTCCTCTGTTGACATGCAGAACAAATCCTTTGCCTGTCCCAGTTTCTAAGATGTTGAGATGATGCCACTAGAAGAGACAGGCAGTTTTGTACCAGATTTTCCTTACTTAATTTCTGTGCCTTTTAAAGGCTGCTGCAGAATTATTGAGTGGCTGAAAACCTTTAGCCATTTTATGGATGGATTCTTTTAAACAATTGATACTGTTTTACATTTTAATTAAATAAAAGGCACAGATTGGACACTTCTGGTCACTTTTTTAAATGGTAAAGGAGACAGCAGAGTGCACATGGTTAAAAAAAAAATAATAATAATACTTCCTTTTCCCAGATTCCTCTGTCGTGAAAAAAAAATTTAAAGTCCTCTCTCGATAATACAACCATTGAAGTCATGTCTCATGGAAAATTATTAGGGGTGATAGTAGATGAAATTCTTAAATTCAACCTGCATATACAAAATTGCATAAGAAAAAACAATCAAAAACTAGTGATGCTTTATGGAGCCAATAATTTTCTCAGAAATGCAGCTAAAGCCACAATTTATCTCCAGTTCTCACCACACTTATTTATGATGCTGCCATCCTTACTAACCTTCAGGCATCACACAAATCAAAACTCGAACAATGCTATAAAAAAGTTGCTAAATTTGCAGCAAATATCCCTTTTAGAACCCACCACTCTCTAACACTAAAAAGCCTAACTTGGTTAGAACTATCCCATCAACTAGCATATGCACGTCTTACCATCTATAAAATGATCCAGAATCCATCTGCTTGTCCAACACTAAATAACATTCTGCACAACTGTGTTCCCAGACAGTCATTATGATCCAGTGACCAAAAACTCCTGTGTGTCCACAAACCTATCAAATCTGCTGAGCATTATTTATATTCATATCATGTTGCTAAGGCCTGGAACTCGTTATCTGTATCCATCAGGTCACTACCCTCCTTCCCATCTGTCAGAGCCATTCTGAAAGACTTCCTAGCCAAAGGCTGGCTCTGTTCTCCTCAACACCAAGATAAACTATATCCTAAATGTGAACAAATACCTATTCATACCTTACATCTCCTTACTCTCCCTTCGAGTCATATCCATGCATTTTGGAATAGCTGCTTTGCTGAATGACTGATTTTTTGATAATTTACCATTTTTCTTGGTCTATTCTAACAGCTTTTTCTAACACCTTTTGCTAACTGTCAACCTATCTTCAGCCAACAGGCTCAATCATTTTCTTGTATCGTGACCATTTGGTCATCAGTGGGGATAAGAGACACCTTGAAGATGGCTGTTGTCATCATGACAAATTCATTGTTTTTGTTCCCCTAAGGTTTGCTGTGCAGATTGCCAAAGCATGGCCTATATCATCCCAGTGGCACATGCATGATTCATGCACAGGGGGTTTCTAACTATACAATGTACATGCTGCATGACAGAGCCAGCCTCACATCCCAGTCTTCCACATTGCATGCTTTCACACTCAGCCTCAAATGGATGCCAGTATAGCGGGGAGCCGGCATCATCCATCACTTCTGCCCTTCTGTATATCTTCTCCAGCAATCCTAGTCCATCTGTATTATCATCAGCAGTTTATCCCTCTAAACCATGGAGCCAGCTGCTAGTAAATGATTTTCCAAGGTAGTTTAACTTTGAATGGGCCAGTTTGGGGAGAAAATGCCCCCTTTATCCACGATGCAGTGATCTTGAAGTTGTAATTTAAGGTAGAAGGTGCAGGGGGAAGCAACTGTTCACATGGGCAATGTAGGGATGTTGCATTCCTATAAAAATGTATTTCAGTTAGTGTTTGGGGGCTTTTGCCTCACCATAAAAGCTTGTTTTTTTTAATTACTGTGGAAATGCCATTTTTAATGAAACCGCGTATATGTGGTATTCTTGTGAATTAATATTTTAGACCAAAACAAAGCACAATGTGCAGGCTTCTCTTCCTACAAATGCATATGTGCCCAAATAAACTTCCAGTGTTTCTGTTTAATTAAAAAAAAACATTAAAAAAGACTGAAATGGCAGTCATGACACCCATCATGATTATGTCATGAAGACCTGTGTATCTGCTTTCCCCACCTAAATGTAGCCATCTTTGTGGAAAATGAAATGGCGTGTTTTGGTCATTAAAAATTACTAATCTTCAAATTCATATTATTTCATATGTCTTTAAAAGACATTTGTTCAGACTTCACTATCTGAATCAAAATAATTCCTGTACTGATTGGACTTCAATTTTTTTTAATTAATTTTTGGTTCATCCTCTTTTTTCTAAGTTTAGGTGCATCTTTCCTATTGCTTTCATAGACAGTGAGAGGTAAATGCCATCATAGTACAAATGAAGGAAGAGAGGCTTTTCTTATACATCCTACCAATTTTTCCGCACTTTTCATTATGCTCAGCTAAGGTCATCCAGTATATGCATGCTTTCATGTGCCCCAAATGTAAAAAGCTGGAATGCTTCCCCTATCATTACGTGTGCCTTGCATCTATTGCAATTGTTGTAGTAGCATAACTTCTAACTGGGGCAGATGATTTGGCCCTTAATTGTTCACTCTTTCCCCGGCTGACTATGTGGAAAAACAGACCGCTAGTCAAGCCTTTTGTGCAGTGACCTATTGGGAATCTGCAGAACATAGTCATACCAAACAACAGGGAAGTTTCTTGCTGCTTATGCAGTGTACCAAAAGGCATGTTTCAGTTGAATGTAAATACACAAGCATCTGGACATGTGCTGTGGAACAGACTCCGTGTCCACAGAAAACAACGTTTATTCCTGCCCATTTTCAAGCGCAACTTAGATCTATGGATGGGAAACAGAACATTGACTTCAGGACTGCCCCTGTACTACTGATGGACAAAGGTAGCTCCTAAATGCTTTATCCCATGCATTGGTTCCCTCAAATTTTCTATGGTATGATCTCAGTTATTCTTATTAATGGCAATATGCAATTATTCACCATGGGATGGTTAAGGTCAAGTCTGTAACCAAATGAGATTTATTTCGAGTACAAAAAGGGAAATTAGCTAGGCTTTAAATAGCCGGCAAGGACAGCTAGCTTAATACTTACCTATAAACCTATTAGTGCCTGTCTATGTTACACTTCCTAACACCTCAGTCAAGTACCTGAGGGAAATAAGAATAGTGTCAGTGGTCCAACAGGTAGCACACTCACATTTGGTGCAGAAGGCTGTGGGCTCTTTTCCCATGATGTTTAGATGGACTGCTGACACCACAGTGCATCATAAGGGGGGTGCTGTACTCCTGAATGTGTCATCCTTCAGGTGAGATGTTAAACCGAGGCCCCATTAGCCTGGCTAAGCTTCTGGTGTTATTCTAAGGGGATCCTATATCTGTCTGCCTGGGATGACATGATCGACAGACCAAGTGTGTCTACAGTTACACCCTACTGATGCCCTTGGCATCAAGTATTGTTTATTCATATTTACATTAATAATTCTGAAACCATGCTACTTACAAAATATTGAAATATTTCATCTTAAAGCTTGCACAGTGGCAGACACAACTGTATTGCTATTTGACCACTGTGTAGTGCAGATAAAGAGATATTAATTGTTGTTCACATAATAATATTTATTTATATTGTCATAAATTTTGTATTTTACAAAATATCTCGACAACCAGATAGCACAGACAGAACTCCTTAGCCTCATATGAAAGCGCTTAGCTGGATTTGTGTAACCTGACTGGTTGCTGAGATATTATTGTAAGTTGTTTACAAAATATTACAAACATACTGTGTTTACAGTGATTTATAAAATTATTTTTAAGGACAAGAATCTATAGAATACTATCACTATAAAATAGTTTGTGCTGAAGAGTTTGAAATTTCCACTTTTTAGTAACCTTTATGGTTCCAGAGATATAAACATTTGTTTGAAATGTGAAGACAAAATTGTAATCATTCAAAAACCTTAAGCTCCGCCCATTGGAAGCTACAGTGAAAACGTCCAGAGTTCCTTAGGGCTGAATGAGTTAAAAACACATCTTGATGAGTTTTTGTGAGACATTTGCAAAATCTTCCTACAGAATGGAATTATATTTTACAATATTTTTGAGAAAGCTTGTTCAAAGCCTTCCATTCAATCATTGGTAGACTCCTCTTGTTAAAACAGTGAGAGGATTACCAAGAATTCGTTATGCATTTGCTTATTTCCTTGGTGCATTCTCCATTTTGGTATAGCCTATGAAATGAATGTGTCACCCATAGCCCACATTTTGTCTCCACGTCCACATGGTTTCCTGGTAAGAATTATTAGTCTTTTCAAGTATTTTCACAGATCCAGATCAATATTTTAAATTGTAGCATTCATTGTCATTTGCATTGGTTTAATTTTAGGCTTTCTTTTGCTTCTTGTTTTCTATCTATGTAGTTAATAATGTTGTTCCTCTTCTTGTTGACCATAATAGCCTCCCTCTCCTGGTGACTGGTAAACTTTTGTCCCTCTGAATTTCTCTACCAGATTCGTAGTGGGGTGAGATGTGCCACCAGAAAGCCACTGTCCCCTTGTGCCATGGATCTGACTTAGTTTTGCTGGTTTGATGACTGTTGCTTCACCCTTGGGTAACTGCAACGTTTTTTAGAAGTCTGATTTTGCCATCATTCTTGTAATTTAAGCAAGCCCTTGATAAAACCTAAACTGACTTTCATTTGCCAATAATGGTACTCTGGCTTAATCACACATATAAAGAGCCATCATTCAAGTTTTATCTTGAAATGTTAGGGAGAGCTTGTTTATATCATCTGCTATTAATTTTGTACCTGATCCAGTTTTATGCAACATGTTTTCCTTTGTATGTATATATATATATATATATATATATATATATATATATATAAAACAATTGCTCTTAGTCCTTCCCAGAAACAGTAGCTCATACTCTCCTTGTCCAGCTTCACTCCCAACATTTTGAGAGTGACCAACATATATCTGGAACTGTTCATTTTAAGATTATACACCTCCATGTCCTGAGTATCTTGCAGTGCTCACAGGTAGTTACTAGACATATAGTCCAGAGGAACCATTAAAGAGGCTGTCCCAATTTCCCAAAGCACTGTCTGGGTAAGTGACTTACTCATGGTCACACAGTACAGACATAAAGGCTGAGGGAATCAAACTCTGTACCACAGGAAGCTTCTTGTTAACAGCTCTTGGCCTTAATACTCTGAGCTACCTGCTAACCTGTACCAGTTATAGACTCTAATTTAGGTATTCTGCCCAGGCTGTCTCCATCATATGCAGCTTTTGTTTTAGGTACACTCTCTACTATTTTAATTTATCATCCTGCTACTTGTCTTTGTATACAACTTTTGCTTTAGTTACAGACTTTATCATTTTATATTTATCATTTTGTTGTTTACAAACACCAATAAGGGTGGTCTGGTAGTTGGAACAGAGAATTAAGGTTCTGGGTTGTTAAGAAGCTACTTCCCGTAGTATGGGGTTTGATTCCCTCACCGCCCATTTGTCTACTGTGTGACCTTAACCAAGTCACCTAGCCCGACAGAGCTTTTGCGTAACTGGTAATTTGGGCTACGCTCATTAACGGTCTCATGGATTAATTGCCTAGTGGCTACCAATGAAGCAATGCTCCTTCTTATGGCACTTTGTTTAATAATAGGTTCATAGGTTCATAGGTTTTATATCTGCTATAAGGCATTTATAAATTTATAAGCCTAGCCATTGGCTTATACACCTTATATATAAAAAAAAAATGCCCCATAGTTTAGTTGTTGTTGCCTCCAGCAGTGACCAGACCCAGAGATGATTCCCGGGGTAAACCTACGATCTCCCATCCACAGGTCTAGATTTGGATATTTAAATATTTAATTTCTTTGAATCAACAGTCATTATCAAAATGCAAAACTTTGTCATGCTGAGAACATGGGGACATGGGAATTGTTTTGATAACTACTTTACTAATAGCAATTACTGTATTAAATTAAATGTGACAGTGTTGCAACAGGTAACGCACTTTCTTTAATGCTGGAAGATCAGAATGTTGTGGGTTATATTCCCATAGCAGCTGCTGAGATAAATTTTCCATCTGTGAGTTCTAGTTCCACAGCAGAGGCTTGGATTTATTTTTCAGTACTGACACTGCACTGAATTCTGCATTTCCAAGATGTAATCCTTTAGATAAAACATGATAGCACATATAGATGTAAAATATCCTATGTCACATCAAGCAAAGAGTGGGGATATTTAAATTTATTCAGACATACTAAAATATTGCAAAAAGAAACACAGTCATACTATATTACTACATACAGGTCTACACACATGCACACACACACACACACACACACACACACACACACACACACACACACACACACACACACACACACACTTTTCCTTTTCACTGCCACTTTTTGTGAAAATTATTTCCAAATTCTCCCCATTCCAACACAAATGTTAAGCGTATTTCTTCTCCTTCTTCATAACCTGTTTTCTTTTCATTGTTAATATTTTTTCATGCATTTATTAAATAAATAAAACATTCATAATTGTTTTATACCGTATCCCCAGCTGAACTTGCCACCCTCTTCAATTCCTGCTTCACTGACACCATAGCTAATCTAACCACCACCTTTCCTACAGTTAGCACCACCACCAAGACAGCTGATGACCAAATCATGCCAGAAAGCAATCCTACAGTTGACTCCAACCTAAAATTCTCCCCCACACCCACCGCCACAATAAAAAAGTTTTACTTAAGCTAAAACCGTGTACTCTGGCCCCTGACAATTTACCCCCACACTTCCTGCAGCTAACTGCAAACTCTATAGGTTATCCCATTAGCATACTCATTAGCAGATTGATTAAAGAATCCCAGGCATCTGGAAAAAAAGCATACATTCCCCCCTTACACAAAGGCAGCACCAACACAGACACCACAAATGTTCAGACTATAGCAATTCTCTCACCTTCTCCGAAATACTGGAAAAATGTATCCATGCCCAACTCCTCAACCACCTGCTTGAAAACCAAACTCTGTCACCAACTCAGCATGGTTTTAGACCAGGATACAGCACCACTACTGCCCTCCTCTCCTTCCTAGATACAGTCAACTGGGCATGGGATTCCGGCAAAATAATTGTTCTCTTTTCCTAGACCTCTCCAAAGCTTTTGATACCATTTCCCAAACCAGCCTCCTCTCCATATTATCCACCCTCTGCATTTCCCCACCTACCCTACAGTGGTTCAATAGCTATCTCTCCAATAGGCAGCAATCCACCAAATGGCAACAGTCTTACTGTCCCTTCCTCAGTACTTCCACAGGGGTACTCCGAAGGTCCATACTTGGTATTCTCTTATTTAGTATCTTTATTAACAACTTTCACTCCACTCTCCCACAATGCTCAGTAATCCAGTATGCTGATGACTGTACAATCATACACACTGCAAATTCTAACTCTGAACTCCAGAAAATCACCCAGAATGCCCTCACCTCTACTGAAACTTAGATGCTTAACAATCATCTTGCCTTAAATTAAAAAAAAACTAAATTAGTACTTTTTACCCCTAATAAAACCACTACCCTAGATAAAAACCAAAACTCTTCACTATACAAGCCCAAGACAATACCGCTATAGAAGTTGTCCCACACACTAAGCTACTAGGCATTATTATAGATGAAAACCTTATCTTTGACATACACATAAACAATAATATCATAAAAACACACCAAAGGCTCGCTATGCTGTACAGACACCAACACTTTCTTAGCCTCGCTACTAGACAAACCCTTGCAACCACCCTTTTATTACCCTCTCTCCTTTATGTCGCCCCTGTCCTCACTAATATCCAAAATTCTACAAAATCCAAACTTGAAATGTGTTACAATAGAAAAGTCAAATTTGCCACCAAGGCCATATTCTCATCCCACCACTGTAACTCACTGAAACAATTAGGCTGGCTGGAACTCAGCCACCATCTCTCATTCACCCAACTAACTAAAGCACACAAAATAATCTACAGACTCACAGACTGTCCTGCTCTCTCGACACTTCTCACCCAGTACCAACCCAGTAGGCAACTAAGAGCTAAAAATCATCTACTTCTAAAAGTACAAACACCCACCTTACCTGCTGGTCAACTTCTCCATTCCTGAAAAATCATCTCAACTTTTCCTGGCTATGTACCAGCTCTGTAACCTAATCTCCACCTTCTCCTTATAAGATAACTTAACTCCTATGCTTTTTTCTACTGATGATATTTTTTCCATAATTATTATTTTTATCACTTGTTGATACTAGTACAATAATGCTGATTAATATGTCTCTGTTTAGGGTCTATATCATAACATCGAAGTTGCAAAACCTTGAATATTATGATATCGAACCCAAAACCTCGAAGACTGAGAACAGCAAAGCTGTGGAACATCGAATTCTTTCCCAGGGAAAGAATTCGGTGGGCCGTTTCTGTGGCTTCGCTATTTGCTCCACGGTGGTGCAATCTCGGAGTTGGTATATTTAAATAGGGGGGTGCCCCCCACATTAGACATAGTTAGTAGTGTTTGTGTGTTTTGTGGTGGAACAGCAATTTTTTTCCCAGGGAAAAAAAACGCTGTTCTCAGCTTTCTGAGTTTTAAGTTTTTGCAGTTATAAGTTCGATGTTATGGTGTTCGATGTTATTACATTTCGATCATGTGATATAAACCATCTGTTTATACATCTCTGATTGAATTAATCTGGCAACCAACAAAATTCCTGCTTTTATGCATATATTCTGCATATATTACTGTAATCACTATCTGTAACACTGTATCTACTTTTGTACCAATTAATTTAATATTTTCTGTATCTATGTTCTTGTCAGAGCTTTTCTCCCCTGGCCTCCACTGAAAATGGGCTCTTTTAGGCCCAGTGGACTTTCCCATTAAACAAATGCAATAAATAAATAAAATAAAATAAATATCCGTCTATCCTTTCCCATATTGTCTATATTTAACTACAAATTAGAAATGTTCTTGCTGTAGTCATGAAAACAACAGTCCTTATAACACTTTTTCTCTTCCTCATTCTGATCCCGTCCCAATAATTCTTATTTTTTTTCATTGCATGCTTTAATAAGAAATCTGCAAGGCTATATGCAATCTGTAGAATGAATAAATGAGTAAATGAAATAAATAAATCAAGTGTGAAGAAACTGTTTTGGCTATATTAGGATGCTTAGAAGCAACTGATAATTTTGCATTGAACTTGATGACACCCCCTTTTCTGACCTAAAGGATACTGTTGATATTCTTGCTAAAAAGTTCTCTTCCAACTCCCCTGCCCCTACTCCATTTCCAAATATTCTCAAATATTTTCTTTCCCAAATGACTCTAGATCACGTCCTTTTGCTTTAAAAATACCACTTCCTTGGATAACAACTGTATCCCTGGATGTCTGCTGAGAAGTGATACATCCTACCTAGTTCATAGGATCATAAGTTGTTCTAGGCTAATGACCACTAGGGCCTTTATAAGCCTAGCTGTACATCCCAACTCATTTTGTCCCCAAGTACCTTGGACAGCTGTTAGAAGGGGGGGGGGGGTCTTAACTGGAGAACATGTTACTTACTGACAGCTTCTGTCCGTCAGAGACAAGGGAGCCGGATCAGAGGTGAATTTGTGATTTCCCATCTGATGGTCAAGGTTTCATTTGATTAGGGTCAGGGATGAACTCTGCTTTACATGGGTGGGTAGCCTGTTCTGTAAGATGGTGATCCTTTGAGTCACATATCTGTCCCTCCCGCAGGTTCTGTTTATGTCACAAGTGAAATTCAAATTCTTGGATCTACTGTTTGTAGTGCTGTTTGTTTTGTTGTGTGCAAATGATCCACTGGAGCTGAAATTGGAAGATGCCTTATAAGTCATGTATAGATTGCTTCTCAGCAGCCTGTAGGATACTGAGTACAGAGACAGGGCCTTTAGGTGAACCATGCAGGATGATGAGAGAAGAAGAGGAGCCCACCCTAGAAGAAGTCAGAATAGCACTAAGGAAAATGAAGTCAGTGAGGTCATAGCAGATATGATAAAGATGCTGGGTGAGACAGGAGAGAAATGGCTCCTGAAGGAACTCATAGCAGTCTGGAGAAAAAGGCATATCCCAGATGACTGGAGAATAAGGATATGTCTGCCAGTATACAAAAACAAATGAGAACATTTACAGCTGTGGGCAGTACAGAGGTATTAAACTCCTGTCACGTTGCATGAAAGTTCTGGAGATGGTGATTGATAAATGGATATGTAGAGTAGTAGAAAGTAAAATGGAAGATGAGCAGTTCAGATTCAGGTCAGGATGCAGCACAACTGATCCAATCTTTGCAGTGTGACAGATAGTTGAGAAGAACTAGAAATGAGGAAAGAGTCCAACCGGGCATTCCTAGACTTAGAGAAAGCATATGACAAGGTTACAAGAAAGCTGATTTGGGCAGTACTGCAGTGGTATGAATCCCACAAAAATTTGTAATGTCTCAAGTATAAACAGTGTTCAGTCTCGCGGAGGGTTTCTCAGTGTGAGTGGGTGTCCACCAGGTTTCAGCTCTGACCCCGCTGCTGTTCATACTGGTGATGGACTACATTAGCAAACAGGTCGGAAGGGACAGATCAACCAAGTTTCTGTATGCAGATGACATGGCATTACAGGCAGACTCTGAGCAAGAAGTTCAGCAAAGGATACGGGAATGGAATGCAAAACTGAAGGCACATGGGATGAAACTGACTACACATAAGGCAGTGGTAATGGTGCAAATTGAGGAAATAAGAAGAAGCTGAGAACTGAGTTAGAAGAGACTATAGTGGGACAGGTTAATAGCTTCAAGTATCTGGGAGGGGTGATTGAGGAGAAGGAAAGTCTGAATGAAGAGGTCAAAGCTAGAATCAGAGGGGCTGCAGCCAACTGGAACTAAGTGTCAGAAGAATGCCAAAGAAGCTGAAAAATAAGGTGTACAGTGGTGCAACCGGTACTACCGTGTGGTACAGAAACCTGTGCAGTAAAGGCAGAGCAGATACGAAAGCTAGAGGTAATGGAAATAAAGTGGTTGATAAGGGTGGTAGGATGCACACTGTGGGACAGATGAAGAAATGTGGACATAAGAGAAAAAGCTAAAGTAGCTCTAATTGCAGAAAAGATCAAAGAGAACAGATTACAGTGGTTTGGGCACATGTGCAGAAAAGTAGAAGACAATCTGGTGAAGAAGATTGGGACAGACAGGAAGAAAGTAACAGGAAATAAGGGCATCCAGCAAAGAAGTGGATGAATTGTGTGAGAGAAGATCTGGGACAGTCAGGCGTGAGTGCCAAAGAAGGGTGGAATGTGGCACTGAATCGAGAGAGATGGTGACAGTTAACACAGCACCCCAACCCCATTTAGAAAATGGGAAAATGAGGTTGATTATGATTATGTATAGGACAGGGTATTCATACCCTAGATTCTCCAGGTGAGGAACCTATGTGGGCATTCCAACTGTTGCAAATGTCTGTCTAGGTCATGCCAAAGGGGGCATTGTACTAAATGGCGGGTCTGATAAGGGCTGAGTCAAGTGGTACTATAACTTCCTTGGACTGGATGACATACCCTTACCTATAAGTTGGGTGAAATAGAAATATTTTTCTTACTAATTTTGCTACATAATAGTCGAAGGCCAGATTACTGCCTACATATGTTCCCAGATCTCTAACTACCAGGTCAACTCTTAATGGTGTTTTATCGATACAGTAATTAACTCGGATGGACAATTTCCCAAAGGGAATTATAATGCACTTCTTGGCATTGAGTTTTAAACTATGGTTTTGGCACCAGTCATTTATTTGTCTGTGTTAGACCCTCTTGCAACTTCTGAGAAGTAGATGCCAAACAGGAGCGAGCCCAGCAACGAGCTCTGAGATACTCTGCTAGTGACTAGTCTCTTGGTGGAGGTGGTTTCACCAGTCCTAACTTCTTGAGTCCTATCTGTGAAACAGCCATCAATAAAGCCAGCTATGTAGGGATTTATGCCTAGTTCAGAGAGTTTGTCAACAATGTCTGAGTAGAGTATTGTATCAAATGCCTTGACCGGTCAAGGTATGCAGTATGCACTGTTTTACCCGCATCCATTGCCTTGGTAACCTTCTTGAAGAAATCAACCAGGTTAAGTAGGAACAACCTTCCTTTAACAAAGCCAGACTGGGATGGGTCCAGTGTCTATTGGTTGCCAATGTCCTTGTTGATCATTTCCATGGTAATTTATTTTATGCTTTGCATATTAGACTTGTCAGACTGATGGAACTGTAGTTACCGGGGTCGGTTGATGTTCCACCCTTATGAAGAGGGATGACCATTGTAGTCCTGTTTTGAGGCTGTAGTTGTCCTTCAGCTTCAAGGTGTCCTGAAAGGTTGTGTTTCAGACTATTCACGTGGCAATCCGTGATATTGTCAGGGCCCACTGGAGCAGTGTTTTTGGCCTTAGCAAGCACCAACAGAACTTGATCCATGCTAATAGTTGGGGAGTATGCTAAAAGGGACTTCATAGGGGAGCAGCCGGAGGCATTGAGGGGTGAAGTTAGAGATGAATATATCAGCTAGTAGATTCACTATGTCTCCCTGATCAGTGAAGGTGGTGCCATTAACCACCAGTTCAGCACACTGTTGTGTGCTAGCTTTAAAGTTCAGGACATAGCTGAAAAAAGGCCTTGTGATTGTCCTTAGACTGAGATGCTATACTGACCTCACAGCTGGCCTTGTTGACTTAATTAGACCTCTTAATTTCTTGTTTAGTTGAATCAAAGAACTCTTTTCTTTATAGGAGTAGCTATTTCTAATTTTGGCCATGATTTGTTTTATACCCTGCTGAGGTGAAGATTCCACCACTTGGATCATTTTTGTTGTTTGTTTTGGACTTACTTCTGGTAGGTACAGTAGTCTGTATGCAGCCATTCTGCATAGGTAGCTGTGGTCTCGGGTTTGGAGGAGCCTTGAGTTTTAACAAGTGCCTTGAATTTAAACAAACTGTCACTTAAGTGTTACAGGTTTAGTTGGATTTTCTGAGCTGATTGTGAGTTGATTTTTATTTTGAAGGAGACAGCTTTGTGATCCAACCTGGGCAATTTCTCCTGTCTTCCTCCCTTGCTCATCTATGGAATTCACTTCCCCCCACATTTGAATCACTGAAAACCACTCCACCTTCAAGAACATGCTCCATTCCTATCTCTCTTCTCACTGGGAATGCTCATGCTCTCACCCCACCTGACCCCCTCTGTATCATCTCTGCTCCCTCTCCCTTTTCTCCTTTCTCATAACTCAGCTTGGTGACTCCCTTCATTTCATTTCCACTCCCTCTCCATTTCCTCCTTTCTCATAACTCACCCTAGTGATTCCCTTCATTTCATAGGTTCATAGGCTCATACTAGGCTATCTGCCCTAGGGCATTTATAAGCCTAGCCAGAATGTGTTTGGCTTTCGCCACCCATTTTAAATTTATTTTGCTATGCCCTTTTTCGAGGTTAGTATACTGTGCCTCTGTCTAACAGTGACACAGAAGTGATACCAGGGGTAAACCTACGATCTCCCATCCACTCATCAAGATTCCTCTTGAAGAGAGTCAATGAGGGACTCTGCCTAACCTGGACTGGGATTTTATTCCAGAGTGAAGGGAGCCTCTGGGTTATGAATCTGTCCCTCCAGCATGTCCTATTTATTTCAGTGCTGAGGTCCAAGTCTCTCAAGCACGTAGCTCGATGGGATTTGGATTTTCTGAGGTGCAGCATGTCCATTAATTCCAGGTTGGACATGGCTTTATACGTCAGGCACAGATCGCCTCTGAACAGGTGGTATGCCACTGAGTAGAGCTGGAGTTTCTTTAACCAGGCAGCATATGGCATCTGTTTGAGCCCTTTGATCCTCTTGGTGAGGTACTTTTGGGGTCTTTCCAGTTGCTGCAGGTGTCTGGTAAGGTACATCCCAAAAGGGGCATTGTACTCAATTATGGGCCTGATGAGGGATGAGTAAAGAGGCACGATGACCTCCCTGATCTAGATGTGAATCCCTTCATGATTAGGTGGGCTATATAAAATGTTTTTCTAACCACCTTGGCCACGTGGTTGTCAAATGAGAGATTGCTATCAACTTGGGTCCCCAGGTCCCTAATTACTTCTTCTGTACTTAATGGATTACCACCTATGTGGTAATTTGTGGGCACTTTGTTTTTGCAAAAGGGGTGACTATACACTTTTGGCATTTAGCTTGAGGCCATGGCTCTGCCACCAGTTGTCTGTTTCTATGAGGCCCTTTTGGAGGATGCTTGTGTCGGCTGGAGAGTCGATTATGGTGCCCAGTTTGCAGTCATCTGCGAACTTGGTCAGCCACAGTCCTTCCGTGTTGGCCTGTACCTTTGAAATATATACCGAACAAGAGAGGTCCCAGGACTGAGCCTTGTGGGACACCACTTGTAACTGGTTTGGAGTCTGACATGGCTCCAGCAATTCTAACCATGTGGGTTCTGTCCTTGAGCCAGTTTGCAAACCATCTAGTGACATAGGGGTTTATATTTAAGCTGGTGAGCTTATCTATAATGCCCGAGTGGGGTATTGTATTGAAGGCTTTTGCGAGGTCCAGGTAAGCTGTGTGGACCACCTTCCCCTCGTCAATGGCCTTGGTGACTGTTTCAAAGAAATCAACCAGGTTTAAGAGGCAGGATCTGCCCTTAACAAAGCTGAACTGGGTAGGATCCAGTGTCTGTAGGTCCCCAATATCTTTATTTATGAGGTCCATGATGATCCTTTCCATAGCTTTGCAGACCAAGCTAGTCAGGCTTATGGGGCGATAGTTTCCAGGATCCGTTGAGGCACCACCTTTATGGAGAGGGACCACTGTTGCTGTACGCCACTCTTTGGGCACATATCCTGTAGTAAGGCTGAGATTGAACAGTAGTTTTATGTTTGGGTTTAGCTCTTCTTGGAGTTCATGTAGGGCGCAGCCTGGGACACCATCTGGTCCCATTGATGCTGTGTTTTTGCTTTGGAGAGGCGGCTCTTACCTGAGCATCTGAGATGTCAGGGGCAGCACTCTGCTGGGATAGATATTTGCCCTTTTGCTGGGGGGGGAGAAGTCTGTACTGAACCTGCCAGCTAGGATGTTGGCAATGCCTGTGGGTTCAGTGTATTTTTGTCATTTTGGACTAATTCTGAGCATATCTGGGAATTACCACCCAGGTTCCTAACATAACTAAAGAAAGCCTTGTGATTATCCTTAGTGTCCTGTGCAATTTTTCTCTCGAAGCTGGCCTTAGACAATTTTATGAGTGCCCGTAGTTTTTTGCTAATACTGATCAGTGATGCCTTCCCTTTTTGGGATTTTGCTCTATCATTTAGTAGCTTCCTCCTTCTATTGTATAGTTTGTTTATGGCTGGGGTCCACCAGACAGGACGTCTGCCTTTGGAGGATTGGGTCTTGGTTTTATTTGGGATCGCATGATCCATGCATTCCTGAAGGTGTTCATAGAATGCATTTATAAAGGATTCTGCGGTCTGGGCCATATTTTCCACAGGCCCGGGGCTTTGAAGGATTCCACCTCGGTTTTGAGGAGTGTGAAATTTGCTTTAGAGAAGTTTTCACTGTGGTTTTCTGGGCAGGGGGTGGGGTCGGGATGTGAATATCCAGTGAGATTAGTCTATGGTCTGATCTTACCAGTGAGGGATACACTTCTGGTCTGGAGCATAGAGTCCCCATGTTGGTGATGATCAGGTCCAGTATGTTTTCCCCTCTTGTGGGAGTGGTAACAAGTTGTTCCATAGCATTTGAGTTTATAAATTCTAGGAACCTTTGGGCTAGGGTGTTGGAGCTAGAATAATGCTCCCAGTCTATGTTTGGGTAGTTGAAGTCGCCCAATATAATGGTGTTTGGAGAGACCTTCATATTTTCCAGTGTTCTCAGGAAGGCCGAGTGGGGTTCCTGGGTTTGGGAGGGTGGTCTGTAGCAGGCTATAAACTGGAAGGCAGTTTTACCCACTGTTAGTTGCACATGAATAGTCTCCGATGCTTCGTGCTTTGCCACCAAACTGGAGGTGTGGGTATCTTTGATGAATATTGATACTCCCCCTCCTTTTGTGGTTCAGTCCAGGTTTTGGGGCCGAAAAGCATGGTATGAGGTATAACCTGGTAGTGCTGGGCTGCTCTCGGGAGCCCTGAACCAGGTTTCTGTTACTGCACAGATATCGATGTTCTCCATGCTAAGGAGAGTTTTGAGTGCATGCATCTTGAGGTTTAGACTTCTGGCGTTGAGTAGCATTACTCTTAGTTTCTTATCCCTTGTGATACCTATTGAGGTGGGTTTGTCTTTTGAGCCTTGCCTAAAAAGGCACTATGGGGTAGCAAGAGCCTTTGCCAATATCCGAAAGCCCAGGGGTGATAGGTGCAAGCCGTCCCTAGCGAAGCATCGTGGCTTGTCGAGCATATCATCCCAAGCTGACAGGCATTGGATCCCCTTTGAATGACACCAGTACTTAAACCAATTTTTGAAATTGATCATCTTGTCTTCATATTGTGGCATCATTCTTGGTGAGGGTAAGATGCTACTCAAGGTCAGGGTCATACCGGCCTGGGCTACATGCTCAGAGAGCTCCTTTATGTCTCTTTTCATGTAGTCCAGGGAGGTACGTCTCAGGTCATTCACACCAGCATGGACAATGACTGAGTCATATTTGTACTTGCCTTGGAGTGACCTGAGTGCTTGTGTTATGTGGTGGATCCTAGTGCCTGACAGGCTGCTCACCGTGACCCTCTCCTTGTTCAGCCTGGTGAGCGGGACGTCAGTGTGCCTGATGACAGAGTCACCTATTACAAGTGTATCAGGTGTGTTGTTTAGTCTTAAGGGCTGTGACTGTTCGGCACACTGGCTTTGTGAGATATGTGTTGCACGTGTTTTGTTTTGGGGTAGTGGTTGCTTGGGTATCTGCTTTGGAGGTCTCTGCTGCTTAGGCAGATCTTTATTTAGAGCCTCCGAGTATGTTTTTGTGTGATTATGTGTTTGGTTTGCTGTCATGGTAGGTCTATGTGAGACTGGAATTGTAGTGAGTGTGGTTTCCTTCTCCTCCTGACTGGTTATGCCAGTACTGAGTTGAGAGAGCTTAGCCTCCAGTTTGGCTATATGGTTGCATCTCTCACATGTGTTGGAATTTGTTGGGAGGAGGAGAGGGTTGTCTGTGTACATGAGGCAGTTGTAACATTGCCTCAAGATTCCCAGATTCACCAGCTGGACCGGAGAGGAGATTGACAACTGACCTTTGGACATGCTAGAATAATATTGGGAATTCCTTGATAATTGAAAACAAGGGCCAGTGGGGAGTGAGGGTGTAGTGCTTTTAATTTTTAGTGCTGACTTATATAATTGCTTTAGTGAGCAAGTGCCAGGTAACTTAAGTGCAATGTGTTACAGGTAACTTAAATGCAGAAACAACAAACAGTAACTTTCTTTCAAGTGAAACAAGGAAATAAGTACAGTAAGCAATGCAGATATCACTAGTGATCCACAGAAGCGCTGAGAAGCCGCGTATTAGGTGGAATTAGCGTTCTAAGGAAATAACAAGCAAACAAACAACAAGTATATAAACAAAGCTAGATTCAGCAGGCCTGGATCTAGTCTAAGCTACAGCAAACATGGTGTACCAATTTCAGTAAGATACAGTTCAAATATTCAGGCACTATAAACCTTTAACCAGAAATTCCCAGCTCAGAAGGGCAGAGTCCAGCCTCTTCTCCCACAAGAGTGCAGACCACGAACCTTCTTAATGTAAAATAACTGGCCTGAAGCCCAAGTGCTTAAACCAGAACTAATACACTTTAAGAATAATAGACACTGGGCTCTCAATCAGCAGTTCCCAACTTAGAAGGATGAAAGCTACCTGTCTTGCCACCACAGTGCATGCCACAAACCTTCCTAATGTAAAACAACTGGTCTGAAGCCCAAGTGCTTAATCCAAAAGACTTAGAATGATAGCTACACTTTAATCAAGTTACTACCAAGCAGTAATAAATACAATTGAATACTTTAGAGAATGCCTGGATTAGTGCTCAAGTTACACAAACAAAGCTAGATCCAGCAGGCCCGAATCCAGTCTATGCCACAGCAAACAAGGCACCAACTTCAGTAAGAAGCAGTTCAGATATGCATGCACTATAAGCCTTTAACCAGAAATTCCCAGCTCAGAAGGCAGAGTCCAGCCTCTCCTCCCACAAGAGTGCAGACCACAAACCCTCTTAATGTAAAATAACTGGCCTGAAAGCCCAAGTGCTTAAACCAGAATTAATGCACTTTTAGAATAACAGACACTGAGCCCTCAATCAGCAGTTCCCAACCTAGAAGGATGTAAGCTACCTGTTCTGCCACTACAGTGCAGACCACAAACCCTCTCAGTGCAAAACAACTGGTCCGAAGCCCAAGTGTTTAAACCAAAAGGCTTAGAATGAGTTACACCAAGCAGTAATAAATACAATTGAGTACTTTTAAGATGATGCAAAAGTAAAATAAAGTAGGTAGAAACACAAGTACAGTAAAAGCAGACGAAATTTTTTTTTTCTGAACAAGTGCTGAGATCAAAGAAACAGATTTGAGTGCTGAAACTAGAAAACTGGCTAGTTATAAGAAAAAAACTAAGCTAGAAGGCTTCCCTCCAACACAGAAGGGCTTAGGGGCTCAGAAGCCTACAAATAGTCTATACCACTTAACAGGAAAGGCAGGAAACAAGCTTACATTTTTTTTTGTGTTTCCCAGATGCTCTCTTTGTACACAGTAGGAGTGCCTGAAATCAGAATATGATCTCACTGCACTCAGTTGAGTGAGCAAATGAGATGGGCCCAGAAGGAGTATCCAAACACAAATGTACAAGAGGGGCGGGCAGTTTCAAGGCCACTAAGATTAACACCAAAACAAAAACAGGGAGGCTGGGTGGGACTAACTGAAGAGCAGAGTCAAAACTTCCAGTTCAGTTAATATTCCCACTCCCTCCCCTTTTTCCTTTCTCATAACTCACCCTAGAGACTCCCTTCATTTCATTTCCACTCCCTCTCCCTTTTTTCCTTTCTCATAACTCACCCTAGTGATTCCCTTCATTTCATTTCCACTCCCTCTCCCTTGTTTCCTTTCTCATATCTCAGCCTAGATACTCCCTTCATTTCATTTCCACTCCCTCTCCCTTGTTTCCTTTCTCATAACTCACCCTAGTGACTCCCTTCATTTAATTTCCACTCCCTCTCCCTTGTTTCCTTTCTCATATCTCAGCCTAGTGACTCCCTTCATTTCATTTCCACTCCCTCTCCCTTGTTTCCTTTCTCATAACTCACCCTAGTGACTCCCTTCATTTCATTTCCACTCCTCTCCCTTTTTCCTTTCTCATAACTCACCCTAGTGACTCCCTTCATTTCATTTCCACTCCCTCTCCTTTATTCCTTTCTCATAACTCACCCTAGTGACTCCCTTCATTTCATTCCCACTCCCTCTCCCTTTTTCCTTTCTCATAACTCACCCTAGTGACTCCCTTCATTTCATTTCCACTCCCTCTCCCTTTTTCCTTTCTCATATCTCACCCTAGTGACTCCCTTCATTTCATTTCCACTCCCTCTCCCTTTATTCCTTTCTCATAACTCACCCTAGTGACTCCCTTCATTTCATTTCCACTCCCTCTCCTTTTTCCTTTCTCATATCTCACCCTAGTGACTCCTTTCATTTCATTTCCACTCCCTCTCCTTTTTCCTTTCTCATAACTCATCCTAGTGACTCCCTTCATTTCATTTCCACTCCCTCTCCCTTTTATCCTTTCTCATAACTCACCCTAGTGACTCCCTTCATTTCATTTTCACTCCCTCTCCCTTTCCTCCTTTCTCATAACTCACTGTAGTGACTCCCTTCATTTAATTTCCACTCCCTCTCCCTTGTTCCTTTCTCATAACTCACCCTAGTGACTCCCTTCATTTCATTTTCACTCCCTCTCCCTTGTTTCCTTTCTCATATCTCAGCCTATTCACCTCTCACTATTCTACTCTCCTCCTCTTAGTCTTCCTACCTCTCACCTCATGAAACTTTGAGTGCATAAATGCCTGCACTCCAAATTATACTCATGTACTCCAAAATACTTATGTTTTAATTTCATTCAATGCTTTGTTACAACACCTTGCTCAAATGTTATTATTCTGTCTTCTATGTTACTGTGTTTTAGTAGTTTTTGAAAATTGCATTGTACTTGTAAAGTTTGTTGATATTAGCTTTGTAATAATTGTATATGGAGCTTTTCTCCCCGGGCCTCCATTGAAAATGAGCTCATTCTGGCCCAGTGGACTTTCCCGGTTAACAAAACTGCAAATAAAAAATAAATAAATAAATAAATAAAATAAACCTTACTCGTGAGGATTTGGCACTGGGGGGGGGGGGGGGTCAGGGTGCAATACTTTCACATATTGGTGAGTACTAGATCCAGTATTTTTGATCCTCTGGTTGGAGTGCACACTATCAGGTCCAGTGTGTTCATGTTAATAACTTCCAGGAAGCATTGTGCCTGTGAGTTTGAGGCAGTGTATGTTTTCCACTCTATAGCAGCTTAGTTAAAGTCACCCAATGAATAGGGTATTTGATTGGATGATAAGTGTCTCTAATAGGTCTAGGCAAGAGTTGTGAGACTCTTGGATCATATATGGTGATCTATAGCTAGCTAAGATATGGTAAGATACCTAAGGTGACTTGCACATGGATAAACTCCATGGCATCATTCTCTTTGACCATCCTGGAGGTATATCTGTTGCTAACATTGATCAAGACACCTCAACCTTTAGTCCTTGTCTGTGCTGTTGTTAGTCTAGTAAAACACCTTCCACTGGCTCATCAACTGGAATCTCCTCAATGGTTACCTCAGGTGTGGAGAACAGCTGGGCTGGTCCTTACATAAAGGTAGTCCCTCTGTTTACCCTGAAAACTACAGGTCTGCTAGTTTCACTAGTATATTTGCAAGGCTATGGAGATTATTATAGATGAACTACTAAATAACAGTATAGGTGTCCTTATATCTGGGGATACACAGCGGTTCAACTTTGTAAAAGCAAGTCTTATCTGCTCAGCCTGGCTATGTTCTTCAGAAGGGTCACTGAGGCCACAGATATGGGAGCATGCAGTCCACACTGCCTAACTGGATCTCTCTGAGGCCTTTGGCAGTATCCACCATATGGGATTGTTGACAAACTGTCCCAAAGGAACATTAATTCATATGTAGCTCACTAGATGGGTAATTGGCTGTGTGACAAAACTTTCATGTAAAAGTTAGAGGTGTTTGAAAAACATCACTAGTGGTGTCCCAGAGGGCTCTTTCCTGGGTCCCTCCTCTTTACCTTATGCTACTTTTACCTGAAAGCTGGTATCAAGGGCTGTGGGCTGCCCAAGTCTGTTGATTATTGCAAAATGGGGGCAGTTGTGAAATCCCATTTTGAAAGTAATAATTCTCCAGCAAGGGATGGACTAACCAAATGCTTGATGTGTTGTGCGTGGGTAAATGTAGCAAAGTTTCCCTTGGTAAACATAGTATTACTACCACATACCATATAGGTAACAGTCCACTTTGATTTGACATAATCATGTGACACAATCATCAGTGGTTTGGGTAGGTACCTATGTTAATAACAAACTCTGTTTTGATAAACATGTCTGTGTTGTGGTTAGATGATCCTTCTACCTGACACAACTTATCCTTCATGATATCTCATCAAGGCCCAAAGAAGTTCCACTGGCACTTTATTCCTCCCTTATTAGACCCTTCACTGAATATAATATCCATTTTGGCTTGTACCTCATTAATCACTAACTTTAGAGACCTCAGTGGTTCCTCACCGAAAAGATTTCAGGTCTTGGGTCCTTTAACTAATCTGATAGACTAAAATCGCTGTTCTGTCTACTCAGTGTCATACTGATTGTTGAGGGGTGATCTAGGCGTAGCCTTCTGTGTTATGAGTGAACCAGCACTCTTTGAACTCTTTCACATAACCAGAACCAGTGGTAAAGCAAACACTCATTGGAGAGACCTAAACTTACATTGTCACATCAATAACTCCAGATGGAGTGACAGATACCTAACCCACTGTGTCCCCCATTTCTGGAATAGGCTGCACTTATGTAACAAACAGAGTACTTCCCAGGCAGCCTCTAAAAGCTGTATGGGTAGCTAGATAAGTGATTGCAAATATTTATGTGGAATATGTGGGGAAAGTCTACTTAATGGGACACTCATTTGGTCCCTCACCAATACTTTGTGACGGGGCTGACCTCCTCAATTGTTTCCTTGGTAAAAATGGTTTAACAACTTCATCTCTGCCCTTTCTTTATCTTTATATATAATACCTCACTTAATAAGATTAATCCCGAATACCCAGAAAAGTTGCATTAAATCCAACAATTCCTTTTGTAACTCTTCAGGAAGACTGAACACTCCCTTGTAATAACCGAGAAGAATTAAATCTATGAAATTTGTCAGGTATGCTTTTTCTCTAAACGAAACCCTAAAAATACCCACATATTTTGTCATCCATTATAAATGCATTTTCTACTCCCCAGTAATACCTAAATCATAGGTTCATAGGTTCATAGGTTCATACTAGGCTATCTGCCCGAGGGCATTTACAAGCCTAGCCCATAGTTTTGTGGCTTACGCCACCCCTTTAGTATGGGGAACTATACCCATTATTTTGCTGTGCCTCTGTTGAGCAGTGACACTGAGGTAATCCCTGGGGTATATCTGCGATCTCCCATCCATTGGTCAAGATTTCTCTTGAACAAGGCCAGCGAGGTGCTCTGCCTCACATACACCGGGATTTTATTCCACAGCATAGGGAGTCTTTGGGTGATGAATCTATCCCTCCAGCACGTCCTATTAATAGCCGTGTCGAGGTTTGTCTCCCGCCCTTGTGGCTCTGACGGATCTAGATTTTTTGAGGTGAAGCATATTCATCAAATCTGGGTTTGACATGGCCTTGTATGTTAGGCAAAGGTCACCTCTGAGCAAGCGGTAAGCGACTGAATAGAGCTGGAGTTCTTTCAGTCGGGCAGCATAGGACAGATGTTTGAGACCCTTTATCCTTTTGGTGAGGAACTTTTGTGGCCTCTCCAGCTGCTGCAAGTGTCGGGTCAGATACATTCCGAATGGGGCATTGTACTCAATCATTGGTCTGATGAGTGATGAGTATAGGGAGACTATGACCTCCTTGATCTAGATGAGAATCCCTTCATGATAAGGTGGGCAATGTAGAAGGTCTTCCTAACTACTTTAGCTACATGGGTGTCGAATGACAGACTACTATCAACCTGGGTCCCCAGGTCCCTGATAACTTCTTCTGTGCTCAGTGGATTACCACCTATTTGGTAGCTAGGGTAACCTTGTTTTTCCCAAGGGTATGACTATGCATTTTTGGCATTTAACTTTAGGCCATGGCTCTGGCACCAGTTATCCGCTTCTGTGAGACCCTTCTGAAGGATATCTGTGTCAGATGTGTTTTCTACTATGGCGCCCAGTTTGCAGTCATCTGCAAACTTTGTCAGCCATAACCCTCCTGTGTTTGCTTGTACTGGAAAAGTAGATGCCAAACAAGAGTGGGCCCAGGACTGAGCCCTGTGGGACACCACTTGTGACAGGCTTTGAGTCTGACATGGCGCCAGCAACTCTGACCCTGTGGGTTCTGTCACTCAGCCAGTTTGCAACCCATCTTGTGATGTATGGGTTAACATTTAAGCTGATGAGTTTTTCAATGATACCCGAGTGGGGTATTGTATCAAGGCCTTCGCCAGATCGAGGTAGGCTGTATGGACTGCCTTTCCTCATCAATGGCTTTGGTGACTGTTTCAAAAAGTCAACCAAGTTTAGAAGGCATGATCTGCCTTTGACAAAGCCAAACTGGGATGGATCCAAAGTCTGCAAATTCCCTATGTCTTTATTTATGAGGTCCATTATGATCCTCTCCATGGCTTTGCAGATAAGGCTTGTCAAGCTAATGGGCCGGTAATTTCCAGGGTCGGTGGAGGCACCGCCTTTGTGAAGTGGGACCACAGTTGCAGTGCGCCACTCCTGGACGTATCCAGAGGTAAGACTATGATTAAACAGCTGTCCTAGCTGTGGGTTTAATTCCTCGTTGAGTTCGTGGAGCACACAGCCAGGGACACCATCAGGTCCCATGGATGCTGTGTTTTTGCTTTGGAGAGAGCAGTTCTCACTTGGGCTTGGAGATGTTTGGGGCTGCAATCGCTTGGTATAAATATTTCTCCTTTTGGGGTGGAGGGGGAGGAGTTTGCACTGAACCTGTCAGCCAGTATGTTGGCAATGTCTGTAGGATCTGTAATCTTCACATCATTTTGAACTAGTTCTGAGCATATCTGGGAGTTTCCTCCCAGGTTTCTAACATAGCTAAAGAAGGCCTTATGATTGTCTTTTGAGTCTTTAGCTATTTTTCTCTCAAAATTTGCTTTGGATGATTTTATGAGAGCTCTTAGTTTTTTACTTATAGTGATCAAGGGTGTCTTACCTTTTAAGGATTTTGCTCTATCTTGTAGTAGCTTCCTCCTTTTGTTGTAGAGTTTGTTTATGGCTGGGGTCCACCAGACTGGACGCTTGCCTTTGGTACAAAGAGTCTTTGTTTTGCTTGGGATTGCCTTATCCATGCAGTCCTGCAGGTGCTGGTAGAAGGCATTTGTAAGTGATTCAGCGGCTTGAGTACTGTTTTCCGCCGGCTCGGGGGCCTTAAAGGAGACCACACTAGTCTTTAGAAGGGTCTTTCTGGATCAGTACTACTTCTTTCTTTCTTTCTTATATGTCTCCCATTCTAACTGGAATACTTTTTTCCTTATTAAAAAGAAACCTAGTTTTCCAACCTGCTCTGGTACCAGTATACTTTCATCCACCTTTTATTCTTGGTGACAACTATCATATCTTTGTAGGTTAAAGCTGTGGGTAATTTATACTTTCTCAAACATATTCCATTGTTGTTCGTTACTAGTATAAACAAAACCCCACTTAAAGGGTGTCCTCATTTAAGCCTCCTTGGCATTTCTCTTTATTTCCTCATCTGATTTCATACTTTATGTCTAGATTGCAACAGTTTTAAATTCTGAGATCATAAAGAGCAAGTGGTGGAATAGTGAGACTAAAAGCACAAAAATGGTGACTTACATACATTAAGTCTGACTGCTGTGTCCTTTATCCTAGATATGCTGCTGTCAGTTAGTGTATATAAGAAGAGGGAGTGGTGAGGTTTGCAGTCTCTGCAACAAACAACGTATGTTTGTAAACAACTTCACATGTAAATGTCCTGCACATCTCTACATTATTTGTACTTAAAATGTAAGGTTTAAAAACTTCATGGGAATGTATGGCTAGATTTTTAAAAGATCCTCATGGATCAGTAGCCTGTTAAGTACTATGAACCTTGAAAGGTAAATGCCAATGCTCAACATTCACTGTTTTCCAGTACTTTTGCTGTTCCTTTTTCATAATTCTGGGCCTTGCCATTATGGGTCTTTGAATTACTACACAGGGTCTTTCTGGATCAGTACTACTTTCTCCTGTCTCCTCAGTCTTCAGCAGGAGAATTTCTATAGTGACCTTACCAAATGTCTCCTAGTGAGTTGGAATACCACCTTTGGGCTTTTCCTGAACGTAAGCTACGCCTAGTGAAACTAACCTAATAAAATAAATAAGTAATGCTACCAAACAGTTCTTATATTCTCCAGACCAGAGATAAGGTACCTGCTATTTACTTCTGCTTAAAATGTACAGAGAGGCATGTCTCAACCAGCATGTACACTAGATGTGAACAAAAACACTTTCTTGCATGTACACTAGACGTGCACACAAACACTTGTGCACGTGCACTAGATGTGCACATAAACACTTGGGCATGAGTTTAGACTTGAATGAGAATGAACATTTTTCTTTTTTCTTTCAGTAAATCAATTGGAGCATGTGTTTTGTTGCACCATTTTAAAAGTAACATATTTTAGAAACCAAACACTTATTTCCAACCAGTTCTTTTCCAGCTGACCATTGGCAGCTATTTCTGTAGTGTGCCTGTTCCTTCATTTAGGGGTGGCACTATTAATATAGGCTGCATGTTGATTTAGCCTTTGTCTGTCCTGTTTTTCTGTCCAGAACACATAACATGCAGGGCTCCCAGTTCAAGATGTGTGCATGTTTTCATTTAAGTGACCGGTTGGGGATCTGCTCTGTATCCTTCTGGTCAGCTGTGCCAGTCTTGTTACATTTTCATCAGGGGGTGGAGTAAAGGGGTAATAGCATAGATCCCCATCCCCCACCCCCTCAAAGGACACCTGTCTACCAGACAGTCAGCTGTCCATTTTTCCTGAACAATTTTCCAATGTACAAGTTCCAGTCAAACCCGGTTTATTGGCATAAACCGGTATCTTCCCTGTAAATGAGTGGATTGTCCACTTCCTATCTAGTTTGCCACGTGTGTTGCCTTACTGACATTAGCCCACCCTTGCATTTTTACAAAGCTAAAATAGGAAACAATTATATTATTGTAGAGCAAAATTACAGCTATTACATCCTCTGAACTGGGGGATACAGCATCACAACTGTCTTGAGTTAGCACAGGAGGCTAAGGCTATCAGCTATTAATGAGATACTACCTGTAGTACAGAGTTTGACTCCCCCAGTCTTCATTTGCCTGCTGTGTACCCTTGAGCAAGTCACTTAACCAGACAATGTTTAGGGGCAATTGAGAATACGGGCTCGGCTTCTTAATGGGCTTCTTGTCTACAAACCAAGTAACTACCTATGAAAAAAATGGCTGAATGTAGAAGCCTGAAAACTCAAGACTGAACCAGAAAAAAAACTCAAATGGCTAAAAACATCAACATTAAAAAAAATCAATTCAGTAAAATGCCCCCCAGTACTCCCAGTATGGATGAATGACTTTGCTCCCCATATTGCCATTTTTAGGCATTACCATGTCAGAGTTAAGGCAACAAAGGGAAAAGTACAAACATTTTGAGTTTAGCATTAATCCAAGGTGCTGTGATTCTGAAATAATGGTAATTAAGAATGGGGTTGGATGGAGTCTCCACACTGGTGATTGCTGAGGGGATTGCCTCCCATCATTAACTTTGCTTCATTGTAGGGCTGTTTAATACATTTTTCTGTCATTTTCTTTTTAACTTTATAAGTTTCAGTATATTTGTGTGTCTTTTTAGGCTTTTGTATTCATTCATTTATGATGCATATTTTGCCTTTCAGGATCTCACATGAAAACCTTATAATCTATCTATCTATTCCTATCATTTTAGATAAATAATATTTAAGTGTATATGCATGTGTGTGTATATCAATAGCAGTTGCATGGTAACACAGCTATATTTAGGTTTAAATCTGCACTTAAATGTTTGTGTGTGTGTTTGTGTTGTTTTCCTCTGGTACATGAAACTCAATACATAGTGTCACAGAGGTTAGCAGAACAACCAGTTGCACTGGGCTTGATTGAAACTGGATGGCTGCAGACAGTAACATGCTGGTTCCAAAAACTGTTGTATCAAAATATGTATGTACTGAACTGCATGGGGATCTTAACAGGTTGGTGTAGTTCTTTGAATTTCTTCTAGAAAGACTGATCTAACTGCCCTTGGCAAATACCAAGGACATGCCTTTTAAAAAGAGGATAGACTGATTAGTTTAAAAGTTATGTTTATTTCTTATTCTTGGTCTTTATTTTTCCTGCTGTCCTTGCAGCTGTCATGCCGTGTCTCACATTTTTCTATTCATTCCCAGTTCACTGGCAGAAGGAGGCAAAAGCTAAGGATCGTGTGTGTCCTTAGTAGGAATCAGAAGTTTCTACTTTGTTCACTGGCTCTTGTCCTCTTGGTGACCTAACATGTGCATTACCAAAGCATGTCTTACATTTCTGGCTGTTTTAACACTTGCATGCTTCCAGGAACACATTGAAATCTCACCGTTCCTTATAATCTCAATCCATGTGCAGGTTCCATTACAAGAACCTTGTAACTTGAAGGTCTATTCGTATGTGTATTTTATGAGCTATTATTTCTTTGTAATATTTGTTATATACCAAATGTAAGGTTAACAAATAAAATAAATAAATACATAAATAAATGTGCTGCATACGTTTCTACTTGTCTTCACTGAGAGTTATTATGCCAGTGGAAAAGACCACCATCCTATCACCCTGAATGAGTGCGCTATTGTTGGTCTCTTGCTCACCCACCCCACTAGATTGGTTCCTCCAGTGCAAGGGTCAGTAGTTATTACCAGGTCATCTAGGTGACAGTCAGGACTTCTTTCTTCACCACAAAATCAGTGGTATGTTTTAAATGTCACAAATAAACCCATTCAGTGAAAGAAAGAATTATATCCATTTCCCATAATTCAGGATTTTTTACCTAATGCAAAATGACATTATTTCTGTCATGTATAAAATATTTTTAAGCTAGATCATATTCTGGTGAGTAAGAAACATTTTTTTAATAAGACAATATTTATTATTTTGTGAAACTCATTTCACCAAACATTTATACAATCTTCATGCACAATGCATAAGTCAAGTTATGCACAGGTCTGTCAGACATCTTTTTAGGAATCCATTATTTATACAATTTAGAAAAGACAAAAACTTGATTCTAATACAAACCGTGCTAACGATTTTAACATATATCTATGACATCATAAATAATTGTGTCTATACATGTTATTTTTGCAAAGGGTCTCCTACAATTTCCCTTTATGCCACAGTACACTGTATAAAACTCATATTGCTTTCAAGGGGAAAAAAACAAAGAAATAGTTAATTAACACTAAATTATGTACAATATAACTCGCTCTTCCCTTTTAGAATATTTTTATACTTCATGTTGTGTTGCAGCTTGATCTAATCTGCTTGGCTTTGCAGAATACTAGAAAGAGATGGTCCAACCAACCCCTTGAATTATTTCTATCTTGCAGATATGATTTTGTTCCACAACTTCCATTTTCTTATATACGTCTTACTAAAATGTCCATTGAAAGACCTCTGTTCTCCTTTAGATAACTCCAGCATCATTGTAATTTTTTTTAACTGGATAGGGCTTCCCTATTTTTCCATTTTCTTGTTATTGTCTTTTTGCTGACCAGCATTAACAAAGCTAAGAGCATCTGGCCATACTTTGTAAGCTTTAAATAGGGTTACAGTTCTTGAAATAGAGCTCTTCTGTAATCTGAATGTCACTCCCTATACCTTATGCAGTACTTCTTGTATATCTTTCTTGCACTGTTCTAATGTGCTCCAATCCCAAAAGATATGTTCCCAGGTACTCCTGGTATGTTATCCATACGTCCAACAGTATGGATAAGATAAAACAGACAGTTTTATACCTCAAACTATTAAGCTGTTAAACTCACGTACTACCTCTCCCTCTAGTATTGTAGGTTGGTTCACATTTGGGGGAATCAAGCTTTTTTTTGCACAAATGAGCTGTTTTGCACATTTATATATATTTACTGATAATGGTAGTTATATTATTGTCTATTTGTTGTCCTAGATTACTTCTTATTGTTAATTGTTGTTGTTTTTATATGTTGCCGGAGGATTTGCAGAATAAGAATTTTGTTGTACTTTGTGATGTTGTCTCTAGTACATATGACAATAAAGTTGAATTCCATTGACTTGAATTGACCATTTTTCATCTATCGCCCAGGTACATTTTGGAAAGCCTAGTCAGTATATAGAAATGCCTAAGTAGGCACTTCCAAGCAAATAACATGATTTTTCTCAATTTTGTTTCATACATGGACATACTACATATTATTCCCTTTGCTACAGTCTGTAGGGATGTTATGTGATCCTATCTCGCCTACATTCTGACTGATGGGTTCGGAGCCGATCCCTCGGCTCCGACTCGGCACGCTTATGCCAAAGAGCGAAGTCTCTTATTGGCTGAGCTTACTATATCCCAGGATGCACCACTACCAGTCCCCCAGATCTCGTTTGCCGCTAACACTGCGAAGACGTGGTCTCGAGCTGGCTGAGCTGAGTAGTTATTTTTTGACTAACTTTTCTGTCAGTTTTGCTGTTTTCTCTCAAAAAAAGCTGTTTTAACAGCTATTCTTACATTGTTGTGTGGTTGGTTTGAATTTGTTGTGAAATTTTGTTGTGTGACTGGGTTGAGTTTGGCAGGCCCCCATCATCTAGGGCCTTCCCGGTTAGTCAACCCTCCTATATCTTATATATAGTAAAAAAGCTTTAAAGTTTTTTGGTAGCTGTTTGTTATTACAGGGTTTTCAAAGTCCCCTGTCATTTGCGAGTGATAACTGCAAGCCTATACTTAGGTGTGTCACCAGTAATTGTATTTCTTCCAGTCAGTTTACTGAAATTCTCCATAATGTCTCAGAATCCTAGGCCTTCGGGCTTTAAAAAATGTGTAAAATGTAGTTTCAAAATGTCCATCACGGACGATCACTCGCTCTGTGTGTATTGCTTAGGGGCAAAACATTTACAGGAATCATGTAGCGTATGTCACGCTTTTTCCTCAAGGGTCCTCCAGGAGAGGAAAAATAAATTAATTCTTAAGGATTAATTAAACCTTCTTCGAAGAAGCTTTGGCATCCTCTCCTTCTCCGCCAAAGAAAGGGCGCCGGTTCCACCAGTCCGTCGGATCCGACCGCTAAGACATAGGCAGGCCTCTCCTTCGGCTCCAAGGACTTCGGAGCCGAGGTCGAACGGTCTGCCTCGATGCCACCAGTCTCGACTCCTCTGGCTTCGGAGCCGATGGCTGGGGCATCGAGAGGCGGGTCACCTTCGTCGGCTCCACTGCTCGGAGCCGACAAGGGTCGCCCAGACACTTCCTCCTCGGCGCCAAGTCCACCTCGGCACCGATGGAATCTGATGTGTGTATTCCTTCGGCGCCGATAGTTGTCGAGTCTCCTCGGAGCCAGTCCCCTAGTCCTTTGGGGCCGTTGGAGAGGCCATCTCGAACCCGCTCAGTTTCCTCTCGGTCTTCGAGGATGTCAGATTCTGATATAGACAGGGTGCTCCAAAGACTGTTCCAGTCACCAGTCTTCCAAAGTTTGTTTCGTTCCGACCCAGTTGGCTTCGGAGCCGATGACCCTGGCCCACCCCATTGCCATTCCTCCTCCGACTGCTTCGCCCGCCGGAGCAGGTGCTGTTGGAGCCGGTGGAGATCTTAGGGTCGGCGCCGACCCTTACTTCCAACCCGGGCTTCCGGTCCGAGTTTGCTACACGCCATTCTTCGGCTGGACCTCGTGGTGATCTTTCGGGGCCTATGCTACAGGTTCCGAGCCTCCCTCGGTGCTTCGGCGTGGACTTCCGGCTATCATGGCTGGGACCGGACACTCCCAGGATTCTGGGGTCCGGCTTTCAGAGCCATGAGGAGTGCCTTGGCCAAGTCCTCTTCGCCATCTCTCCGGCTTTACCGCACCTTCCCTGGGCGAGGAGACAGGGTCATTGGCAGATCCGCTGTCCGAAGGCAGCGGAGCCCGAGGGGCTGAGGTTACCCCCATTGGGGTTCCCTCCTCCTGAGGGTTCTTCGAGTTGTCTTCGGAGGAACCCCAAGGAAGAGATCGTGCAAGAGGAAGCACGTGGACTCCCCGAGTCTATTACATCAGACACTGATCTGGATGATGCAGAGGGGTCCCAAGTCGCCCTCGGATGATGTCTCATTTGCAGACATCTTAGAGATCCTCAAACAACGAGGCGGCTGGATATCCAAACCCCCTCTGCTGACGAGTCAGTGCTCCTCAAGGCCTTTGGGGCTCAGCCCTCCGCCTCCTGGGTGTCTCCGCCCTTGACGAGCTTCTGGATTTAGTTTGTCGGGCGTGGGAACATCCAGATACCGTGGAACCAGTCCCTTCTCGCCCAAATAAATTTTTGTCTGCTCCCCGAGAAGGAGTTCCTCACTAAAGGCGTGGCTGTAGATGCCATGGTGGTGGCATCTGCTACACAACAGGACGTGGCAGAGGCTTCAACGTCCGTCCATCCTCCTAATAAGGAGTCTAGGAGTATGGACAGATGGAAGCGCACCCTGACTTCAGCGGCCTTTACTTTAAGGTCTCTGAATTATTTGGCACATTTTACCAGGCTTCAGAGGGATCTGGTCAAGGAGTTGTCAGATTCCCTCTCGGGTAACCTACCTGAGCAGCTAGCCCAGTCGGTTAGCTCTCAGTTGGCTATCCTTACGTCAATTTCTAACTCGTCCATGAGGCTCATTTCCTATGCGGCCGAAGGGGCAGGTAGAGCGGCAGGCACAGGCGTGGCTCTACGTAGACAAGCCTGGCTCCGCTTGTGTCAGTTTGCGGAGGCCTTCAAGTCTTCCTTCGCCGACACTCCCTTTGATGGGTCCTCATTGTTTGGACCCAAGGTTAAAGACACCCTTACCCGCTGTGAGCAAGAGGGAAAAACTTTATCTGCCGTAGGTGCCCGTTATTCCACTCCCTTTCGGCCTTACCCCAAGGCTAAAGGAGGGGGGAAAATGTGGTTCCGCAAATCTCGTAAGTTTTTCTCCCAACAGCAGGAAGATTCCCCTTCCAGAGGCAGAGGACGGGGAAATTTTTCAGGGAGACGCCGTCCCAGAGGCGGCAGAGGGCCCCGCAATTCTGGAGACCGCGAATCCTTTCGTGGCTCTTCAGCCTCCCACACGTCATGAGGGATTGCCCGGCTGTGCTGCTCGCGAGCCAGTCGGGTGTCGTTTTGCCAAGCACCTAAAAGCCTGGGAGTCAATCACTCAGGACAGATGGGTGCTTCGGATCATAGCCGGAGGTTACACCGTCCCATTCACATACTGCCCCACCGTCCAAAAGAATCCCGGACCCACCACCCAGTCAAAGGGAAATGGCAGCCGCAGAAGCTTTAAAGCTGCTAGAAAAGGAGTCATCCAACCGGTCCCCACAGACCAGATCGGATCAGGAAACTACTCCAGGTTCTTTTAGTGCCAAAAAGACAGGGGACCTGAGACCAATATTGGATCTCAGCAGACTGAACCAATCCGTCACGAAATCCAAATTCAATGGTCACGTTACAATCCATTCTCCCATTGTTGGAGAAGGATGTTTGGATGTGCTCCATAGACCTCAAGGATGCCTATTATCACATACCGATACATCAGGCGTCCAGGAGGTATCTGCGCTTCAGCCTGGGAGACAGTCATTACCAATTTTGCGCTCTGCCCTTTGGTCTCACCACAGCCCCAGGGTGTTCACCAAGTGTTTGGCAGTAGTGACGGCTCACCTGAGAAGTCTTGGATTCCAAGTGTTTCCCTATCTGGACGACTGGCTCCTGACTGCCACCACCAGGCATCTACTAATGGACAACCTCAAAGCCACCATCTCCTGGGTATTACACTGGGATTACATTCAATTGGTCAAAGTCTGTCTTGCTGCCCTCTCAACGCATAAGGTTTATAGGAGCAGAGATAGACTCGAGATTGATGCGCGTCTTTCTTCCTGCCGAAAGGATCCAAACTTTACAGGGCCAAGTTCAAGCTCTGATCTCGAGATCCAAAGCCCCAGCAAGGATGGTTCTACAAGTTTTAGGCTCAATGTCTGCCACGGTTCTTTTAGTTCCTCTGGCGAGATTGCACATGAGGATTCTTCAGTGGCTATTGTCAACTCAATGGTCCTTTCAGGATCTTCCTCTCAATCATCACATCATGATCACGGAAATATGCAAAAGGGACCTTCGCTGGTGGCTTCAGACATCCAATTTGGATCAAGGAAAACCCTTTGTCCTTCCCTCTCCAGTGGTTACCCTGACGACAGATGCCTCCCAGATAGGGTGGGGGGGGCATTGTCTGGGCAGGCTAGTTCAGGGCTCCTGGCTTCCAGACGAAGCTCTCCTCCACATCAACGTGTTGGAGATGAGGGCTGTACTTCTATCCCTACAGGCCTTACACAAGTTTCTTCCTCAGGGCATCGCCATCCACACAGACAACATGTCGGTGGTCTGGTATCTGAACAAACAAGGAGGGACCAGATCTTACCCCCTTTGCAGAGAGGCCATGAGAGTGTGGGAATGGGCTGTAGCTACCAACCGCTTCTTGGTAGCGACCCACATCCCGGGAAGGTCAAACATATTGGCAGACAAATTGAGCAGGACAATTCTCTCTCCTCACGAATGGTCTCTAAACCACACAGTAGCAGCTCAGGTTTTCAGGAGATGGGGGACGCCGTGCTGCGACCTATTTGCAACCCCACTAAACACCAAGTGCCAAAGGTTCTTCTCCTTGATCCCACATCAGGAGTACCAGCTATGGATGCTCTAGCACAACCTTGGCCAACAGGGCTACTTTTATGCCTTTCCTCCGATTCCACTTCTCTCCAAAGTCATTCAAAAGCTTCTCAATTGGGGTCCATAATGATACTGATTGCCCCATACTGGCCTCGCCAGGTATGGTTTCCTACCTGAAGAAGCATGTGGACGATCCGTGGACTTTAGACCTAATTCCGGACCTGCTAATTCATCAGTCGGGACAACAGCATCAGTCCCTTCGATCTTTGAAATTGACAGCTTGGCTCCTCCACTTCCGACTTTAGTTAGAAGTCACACACTAGACCCGGAAGTTGTTCACATTTTATCTTCGGCCCACAAACCCACCACTAACAGATTGTACCTCAGTAAGTGGAAGAGGTTTGCTATCTGGGCTCAACTCAAGGGCTTAGACCCGATCTCTGCTCCTGTCCCAGAGGTTTTGAAATTCTTAACATCCCTGTTTAATCAAGGATCTTCTGTCTCAACTATTAAAGTCCAACTAGCGGCTATCTCTAAATTCCACGAATCCATGGATCCTCCTTTGATGAGCAACAGACTATGCAAAACTTTCATTAAAGGTGCGAGTTTATTAAGACCCCCAATTTTTCATCCTGCACCTCCGTGGGATCTTGATTTGGTGCTTCGCGCATTAACATCTTCCCCTTTCGAATCGGCTGCTACATGTGAGTTAAAATACCTGTCTTGGAAAACTGCCTTCTTAGTTGCAATTACTTCGGCAAGAAGAGTTTCAGAGCTTCAAGCACTGTCTATTAAGCCACTGTACTTGATTTTCCACAAGGATAGAGTATCACTTAGGCCTAATCCATCCTTTGTCCCAAAGGTCTGTTCTAGTTTCTGTCTCCAACAATCTCTAGAGCTACCAGTTTTCTTCCCAAAATTCTCCAATGAAGCAGAATACACTCTCCATAAATTGGATGTTCACAGGCAATTACGCTTCTATTTAGACAGGACTCAGCAACTTCGTAAGTCAGACCAGTTGTTTGTGTCCTTCTCAGATAATAAATTGGGCCGAACCATCACAAAAGCTACTATCTCCAAATGGATCAGAGATTGCATAACTCAGGCTTATTCTTCTTCGAATAAGCAACTTACAACATCCATCAAAGCTCATTCTACCAGGGCTATGGCTACTTCTATAGCTTTTCATTCCAAGCTCGCTATATCGAAATTTGTGCTATGCTACTTGGTCCAATCCACACTTTCATTTCCCACTATAAATTGGATGTGGCATCTAGAGGACGAGCTTCATTTGGTTCCACGGTACTCAGGAGTGTTTTCCAGTGAGCCACCCAGGATTCAGGTGCTAGGGACGCTGTCCCATCAGTCAGAATGTAGGCGAGATAGGATCACATAACATCTTTTAGTTATGTACTCACCATAACTTCAGATGTTTGGGATCCATCTCTACATTCCTAATACCCATCCTCCTTCCCCCTGCCTTGGAGATCAGAAGAGATTGAACGGTTTTGAGTTCTACTGTTTTATCTTGATTCATCTGACGATGTTATATAAGCAGGGTGTGCATGTGTGCATGTATGCGGACAAACTAGATCTGGGGGACTGGTAGTGGTGCATCCTGGGATATAGTAAGCTCAGCCAATAAGAGACTTCGCTCTTTGGCATAAGCGTGCCGAGTCGGAGCCGAGGGATCGGCTCCGAACCCATCAGTCAGAATGTAGGCGAGATGGATCCCAAACATCTGAAGTTATGGTGAGTACATAACTAAAAGTTTATCTAGCTCCCATTACAATACTATTTCAGCTCATTTACCAGTCCTCTGTAGTTATCACTTAATGTCTTATATTTCTGGGTTATCAGCTTCTTGTCAAAAACTGCCTTGGTTTTTGCTCATACTAAAAACTTAGTTTTCCCTGATCTACCCCCACTGGTTATCCCATTTCCTCCACTCCCTTTTTAGGCCTTCATAATAAAGCTCCTCATGCCTCTCCAAGTTAAATTCTGCCTAAAGGCAATGGGGAACATGTCAAGCTACTTGACATTTCCAGCATTGCCTTAAAACAGGCCTCTGCCCCACCATATATTGACATTAGTAATCTATCCACTTTTCAGAGAAACCGAATTTCAGAAGAACCTGCTTCAGATATTCCCAGTTTACCTTATCAAATGCTTTTTCTCCATCCTATCCTATAAACATCAGGGGCTGTTTTATATTTTGTGCATGATGTTGTATATGGTTTTACTATTATTGTCTATGAAACAACATTGATCTGAGTGAATCAGGGCCTCCTTGTTAATACTGTCATGAATATTTTATAATCATGGTTCAAAAATGACATTGGTTTATAAGAACCAGGAACTTCTGGTGTCTTATCTTCTTTTACTATTACCCCTATAACCCTCCCATCTCTCCAGGGTGCTATCCTCCCCCTTTCTCAGGTCCACTAGGTGTTGTATAAGTTTTCTTGCCCACCAGCTTTTAAAACTGGTCCTCCTTAACAGGTAAACTTGGAAGCACTAGTACTTAAGCCCAGTGCCACTTTACACCTGGCCTACCTTCACTTCTACAGGTGCATAGTCCGACAGTCAGCGGATGGGTCTCACAGACTAGCAGTGTGTCCATATGCTCAGCTGATATGTATAGTTTATCAAGCCCTGAAAAACTTCTACATTGTTGGGAATAATATGTGAAACTAATAGTACCTCTTATTTATTTTTCTTTACCTCTTTGAGTCCAAATACCTTCAAGTACCTCCCTAAAATCTCACCTCTCGACTTATCTTGTGCTGCTTAAGGCCAGGCTAAAGTTAAATTCAAGTCACCTTCGATGACTAACATACACTACTGGCTTGCTACTATTAACCCCAGTATGTTTCATTTTCTTTTATCTTTGGAGGAATATACACATTTGCTAGTAATAATTACACTCCATCCCAACTGTCCTAAGTTATGACATACCTACCGTGGGTGTCTTGTATCATTTGGTCACATTTATATAAAACATCTTTTTGATAAATACCATTACTCCCCTTTCATTCTCCTCCCATTTGTGCACTATAGCTTGCCATACCACTTTTTTATAAATTGATTATGCTCACCCTCTTTCAAATGTGTTTCTTGTAGTAATATTACATGCCCTCCATGTATATATATATATATATATATATATATATATATATATATATATATATACACACATCAGCATCTTATCTTGTTTAGTTTCAGTGACCATGCCACTGATGCTCCATGTCATTATTCATAAACCAGTCATCTCTAATCTTTGTTTAGTAACTCTGTCTTTGATAACCTACTTAAGATTTCCCACATTCTCTTTGACTGTGCATTGCTGCACAAGAATAAACTGTCTGGAAATCATTTCAGAACTGCTTCTTTATTAATCTTCCTTTCCTTACAATTCTCTCTTGCCTTGTTTGCTAAACCAGTAGTATAAAACCGTATCCTAAACACTTAACTTAAGAACTGTATACATGTTTACCACACTGGCCATAGCTGCCAGAGACAGCAACTGCTTTCCTGTTTGGTAGGTCCATGTTCACAAGTCACCACTTCATTACTCTCATCTATTGGTTTCCACCCCCACTGCCAGTCACCTCCCTGTTTTATGGTGTTCCACATGTCTGCTTAATATACCTCTGCATGCTTCCCTCCATGCATAAAAGTGAAAGTATTGGTTTACACTGATAATTAAATAATTACCTTTAAGTCCACACCTCAGGCTATACATGTAAAATACACTCATTTATCATGACTGGAAACTTCTCATTTCATTTACTATAACCTCACTTTGCAGGTAATCTCTATGCCACTTCTAGAATTCATTTCCTCTGGGCTGTTTTTCTTACTTCTCTTTTTACACTACTTGTGACATCCCCACTCTGGGCCAGTAATCAAGAAGCCTGAATCCTCACCACTGAAACTGGAGAGGGATGTTCACTTGGAATACAAATGTATACACTCAGTATTTCCAGATCCAGACTTCTCTGCATCGAGCACAATTTCCCTTAAGAGCACACAGTGCACACATTCAATCTGGGCTTTGGATGTCTCTATGTGACTCCCTCCAGGTCCCCAGTAAGACTTCCCACTGGCTCAACTGTAGGGTTAGATCCTCAGCTGAGTATCCAAGCCAAGTGCTCCATCACCCTCTCTCTGAGACCAGTGCTTCATATCCCTGCTCCAAGTAGTTGACACACACACTCTTTGAGATTTAATTTTCACACACACACGCACACACACACACACACACACACACACACACACACACACACACACACACACACACACACACACACACACACACACACACACACACACACACACACACACACACACACACACACACACACACACACACACACACACACACACACACACACACACACACACACACACACACACACCTGGGAAAGGCTGGCACAGTTTTACTAGCTATGCCACCTTCTGTCCAGAGTATAATGCCACCAGCCAGTTACTATGGGGCTCTTAAAAGGGTGTCCAACTATACTGAGTGAAGTTAATATTAATACAAATGGTAATGTTGACCAAACAGACATGCTTTCAGGAGTGGCCACAGTTATCACCAAATAAATATATGCAAATACTCTCAAAGCTTAAATATTTTCTAAAAAGGACCAGGCACAATGAAAAGTTTAAATATATTTAATAATAAATAATAAAAGAACATAAAAATACTAAATATCTATTTACAGTAAACACCAGAGTTTTAGACACAGGAAATATTGAAAATAACACAGCTAGAAAGAGTCACACAGTTACAGAAAAACGATACTTAACTATTCTCACTACATTTTCCTGACTGATTTAGAGAATTACTATTCTTACTTACTGAATAGAGCAAAGCAAAACGATGTGGGTGAGTGGTCCTTGTTGTCTGATCCAAGACGGAATACAGAATACTGAGAGCAATCTCCTACTAATATCTAAACATTATTTCTCGCTTACAGAATGACATCACACACATCTGGTCATCAGACTCTGTTTCCCGTACTATTCCCCCATCACTAGAAGCTGCCAGGGTTTAGCACCTATGTGCTACAATACACACTAGACCTTTAGCTAAGTTTTATTAAAGCATCTGGAAGCCATAAAACAATAAAACCATTTCACACTTCCTACAGGAGCTACAAACTATTCTCTAGCACAGACTCTGGCTCCATTCAAAACTGTGGGATAACATATTTATGGCTTAGGCCTAGTAGTTTAATTTTGTTACTATTTTTAAAGTTTGAGCTTAACCTCTTCTCTTCCAATATCCTCTGTTAAAACACATACATTTAATTCAGTTACAATAATACCTGAATAGCTGCTCCACAGGAAAGTATCATCAATAGAATTGATTTTCCTTATTATTCCATTAAATAAATGGCTATAGCCCTAATCAAAAGATACATAACAACCAGGCAATATCCCTGGATGCAGTTTTAGGCAACTGTACCCAGGTGCACTGGTTACGTTTCCCAAAGTAGGTTGTTAATGTCTATTGATTGTCTGCCCTTATGAATTGTATTTTAAATCTACTTTAATTCTTATCACATGTTAATCTCGGCACTAGACCACAAAGGAAGAAAGAAAAGAAAAAAAGGAACAAAAACTTTTGTTAGAAGACGTTGCTTCTGGTGGAAGAAACCTCTGCCAGAAGAATCTTGGGGTTATATGCTTCTTCTTTAAGGCTAACATGCATTATAGTTCACAATGAATGTTTTTTTATTACATTTCAGTCCTTTCATACCCAAAGTAGCATGTGAAACTAGTTAGAACATGGCCATTTCATTTCATTAAAACCTTTTTGTCACATAGATAGGTGGACCTATTTCACTGTATGGATGTACATCAATAGCTCTGAAGTTATTTAGGCAGGAAAGAATCTATGAGTAAGGAAAAACATTATTCATGTCGTTTGGTGGGGTTTATGAGAGCAACAAAGTGACTAATCATTGCTTCTGTAACTTGTTTTCTAGATGTAATAATTTTTGTTATGACTAATACGGTAAGTCTCTGTAGAATATCTCAAACACATAGTCTGCTAGGACTGTTGCCATGTCTTCTTCTTTCTTTCTTTTGAAATACTTCTTTGGATTTTATTTGTGCAGTGACTACTTGGTCTGTCTGAACACTTTTGGTAAGCATTTCTGCTAGATGTGACCTCAGTATCTAGGTCTTCCTTTGGGCCCATAATTTGTAAGAACATGCTTCCTTAGGGCAGCCACCCTGGAGGTTGAGCTGAGGAGGCTTTCCCAGCAGTCCCTGCAGTCAGAGCTTTATATTACTAAATACAAAAGTTAAGGATATTTTTTCCTAGATCTGTCCTATTTTTTTAATAGCTCCTTTTTTCTCTTTTGCTTCTTCTGGAACTGAGAGGCAGGAGGAAGGGCTGTAGTGTGAGATGGGGAGGTATAGCATGCAGCCTAGGAAAGTTTTACAGGCCAAGCAATCCTGATGCCTGTAGCATTAAGTCCTAGCAGGGCTTGCAGCTGGAACTCTGCTGGCAATTTAACATTAATGAAAATACCTATAGCTGCCATGCTTTACAGTAGTGCACCTTCTTACAGTGGAAGGAAGGTCATGTGCAGGCAACAGAAATTAGCTGGTTACTAGTGCTACAAAAAGTGACATGGAAACTTCTAAATATGTGTATGTTTAATAGCAATGTGTAGGCATAACATGCCTTTCAAGAAAATATGTGAGACAGAAAGAACAAAAAACAGAAAGTGTGCACATGTGTGTGTGTGTATGTGTATGAGCACATCAGCTACCATTTGTAACATCCTGTGTTTTGCAGATTTCATTTTTTCTTTTATTAGAATCCTGTTTGACAGATATATTATGCACCCGATGCTTGTGATCACATACATTTGTGCATACACACGTGAAAGAAAAATGTACATCCCGTTTGCTATGCTTTGTTTTCTTATTTTATGTAACTGCTGACAGAACTAAAATGATGATCCCAAACCTGGCATCAGTGGTAACTATTTTGATCCCATAGTCTGCTTAATTAGGGAATGACAAAAAATAGTATTCTGAAATCTGATTTGATACAAGACTGAGAAGAGGCTAAACTCAACTGTATAAGAACTTTTGCGGATTGTAGTTCCACCTCACACTCCTTTCTCACTAAATGACAGTACAGTATTACAAGTAATGTTGATGACATATGTACTTCCTGAAAATTCCACATCATCTTATACATTTTCAGTTTTAATCTTTGGCTGAATGACAGAGCACAAATACTGATAGCAAGTTTCCTTCTACCTGTTTAAGAGGTCCTCTCATACCCGAAGAGGGGTAGGTTAGCATTTCTCTAGACTAACCCTAAGGATGAGCAATTAATGAAACCAAATTATCTCTGCAGGTCATATATGTAATTTATTGTCCTGTCTGGTAACAAGTGTATATTTTGTCTGTACTACAGGGAAAAAACTCCTGTCCAGAGTGGTGTGACAGCATCAGTGAAGCAGAAATATCTGATCATCTTTGACTTTGATGAAACTATTATCAATGAGAACAGCGATGATTCCGTTATCCGTGCTGCCCCAGGTGGTACCCTCCCAGACTGGCTGCGCAACAGTTTGAAGGATGGCTTTTATAATGAGTATATGCAACATGTTTTTGAGTATCTTGGTGAGCAGGGTGTGCAGGAAGAAGCTATTCGAAATGAATACAGCAAAATTCCTTTGTCTCCTGGAATGCTCAATATATTTAATTTTCTAATGAAGAATTCTGGCCTTTTTGAAATTATCCTGATCTCTGATGCTAACATGTTTGGCATTGAAGCTACTCTTAAAGCCATAGGTTTTCATTCCCTCTTCCGGAAGATATATACTAACCCAGCCCACTTTGATAAAAGAGGATACCTTGTTCTGAGACCCTACCATTCTCACACCTGCACTAAATGCCCTGCAAACATGTGCAAACGAAAAATTGTCACAGAGTACTTGACAGAGAGAGCGCAGCAAAGTGTCAAGTTTGAAAAGATGCTCTATGTGGGAGATGGAGCCAATGATTTCTGCCCTACTGTGGTCTTCTCGTCAAATGATGTTGCCTTCCCAAGAAAAAACTACCCTATGCACCGGCGTATTCTTGAAATGCAAAAAAGTCAGCCTAACGTTTATCAGCCGACAGTCATCCCTTGGCAGTCTGCTGATGACGTCATATATTACTTGCAAAGATTGTTGCAAACTTAAGCGAGAAGGCAGGGAAAAACCTGACACTGATCTATGGTTTAGTAAGACTTGCATCTGAAATTCGTGTCTTCTGGACATTATAGATGTCTTCATTATTTTCTGTGTATAGTCAAGAGAATGGTATATTAATGCATTTTCTTCTGAAGACATGTGGTAATGCATGTCTTAAGAAGGATGTTTTAAAAAAAGTATGCATTCACCAAAAGGAAAATGCGAGGTTTTTAAAGCACATCAGTAAATTTCTTATAATAGAAACCTTGCATGCTTGCCAATCAAACTGCTTACAATTTTTTATAGACCCTAGAAAGAAAGCTGCAGTTTGGTTCCCTAAAATCTGTTCACATTAATTTCTTTTGTTTCCTGGTACATCTGCAAAGTATGGGCAATTTTTAGGATTCACATTCTGCAACATTACTAAGCAGAAAATATTGGGACATATTTCAAAAATATGGGTTGTTTGTAAAATTCAGACTTTGGCATGTCAGAGCTCTGTAGGAGGCATTTTACCTGCTGACTCTTACCTTGCTAGGTAAACAATGGCCGTTATGTAACTGAAGGGCAAACTGGTTTCTAAAAGCTAAGGCAAGATCCCTTCCTAATTAGGAACAGTGCATATTAAGAACCAAAAGTAAGAATAAAATTAGATACATTTGATTTTGAGGTCAATAAAGCTTGTTTACACTTTGTAATTATACTATCACAAAGACTACATTTTAATGAGAGAAAAGTATGCAGAGATTTAGGTTATTTTCCATACAAATACAGTTTCAATAGTGAAATCTACAAAGTATGTGCTGCTATCCTGTTATTATCTGTCTATCCTTATGCAGCATTTCACTACCTCTGGTTTGCTTAGCTTATCTGTGATGTACGAGAGTTACAACACGCTGGTGTAATAAATTATGAAGGATGCCCATATGATGCCAGAAGTCTTGCAAATAACTTGTATTCTGTTTATGATCAAACAAGGACTAGTATAAATTAAGAAAGGGCCCAGAGAGTGAATATTCAGATTGGCAAGCAGATTTTCATGCTCTTATGTCATTTTTCAGTCATGGAAATGAACATAATATGGCTTTTAGTGACATCGTAATGCTCCTGTCTGAAATGTTTGCAACTGATTTGCAAAGTGTAAACCCCTTCAAAAAATGCAGGTAATACCTACCACCACTGTTTGTCTGTAAAAATGGTTCTTATTTGACTAACTAACTGAAGCTACTGCTTGAAAATAAATAATCAAAATGATTGCTTACGAAAAACAGAGAATGCCAAATTGCACATTGTAGACTGAGAAGTAATGTAAACTAAAGAAAAAAACTTGCTGTGAGTCAGAGAATTAAATGAATGATAACTTGTGTGTTCAGGGGGGACAAGCCTCCCCCCCACGCACCTTATTATTCTGTCTTCAGAGTTACACAACCTTGACATAAAGATACATAGTTTTCCACAAACCAATTACTTCCTTAACTCCAAAGATGTACAACTTTGGAGTTAGAATAAATAGAGGGAATGGATGCTACATCCTTCCTAGTTGTTGTTGCTGAGAGGATTGCTTCCTTGCAAAAATTTGATTCATAGTATATACTGTGTATGTTTTTTCCCCTTTAGTTAACGTTACCGGTTACCTCGATATGGTACTGACCTTGTTGTGCATGTTGTTAAATTAGGCTCTTGAAATTTAATGGCATTGTTTTAAGAAGTTGAGTCAAAATAGATACTACAAAAAATATCCACCCACCTCAGCATCACTTGGTTGTCTTGATACTTCCTTTAAGCAAATATAATTAGCATCAAGCTTGACTTGAAAATGGGGGTACACGTGAGGATGCTGTGATGCAGTTTTCTGAGCAGTTTATGCAGCATACATAGACAGATCTATGCTGTTGTAACACCTCAGCGTAAGCCTTATAAAATGCGCCAAGATGTTACTAAATAAATATTAATCTGCTGCATTTGTTCAGAGCCTCTCAGTTCAGGACATGTTGTGTGAATCAGGTTAGTCCAACATACATAGGATAAAATGTTGGATATTTCCAGTTATGGGGGCATGTGCCATTGAGATGAACAAACAGATCTGAAACATCAGTCTTAAGGAATGATTAATCCTCCCTCGATTGGAACACACCCTTTAATATCCTACTTGACTTTTTTAATTCATTCATATTTCTTCATATTCACTAGTTTTGTCATGATTTAGTTTTGGTAAAGAAAATACATACATCATTCTGCGCCAGGAATTACTGAAACAAATATGCAGTAAAATAATTTTCTTGACCAAGGCGCATTATACAGTCATATATTTTATGCTTAATATTACATGGCCTGGTGCCAAACTCAGTCTGCAAAATAAGCCTCTTATAAAAATTAGTATTTTAGTATTTATTTGAAATGTGCATCAAAACAAATGAGTCATGTAAAAAACAATACTAACGGCTATTAGTTGCATACGTTACAAACAATATTATGTAATTTTGGCAATATAAATGCAATAAACCACACAGGGTATGCAATAATGTGTTTCAATGACCCTGACTGGGAAATACTTGAGAATTTTTTACATGTCTTGTTTGCCAACTAGAATGTTTATAGAATGGGGGGGGGGGTGCTGCATTAACATTTAGCAGATTTAGCATTTTACTTTGGTAGTGTTCTGCAGTATTCTGAAAAATCTGTACAATGTAAATTTGACAAATCAGTTAACTAGTTCCAGGAACATAATACACCAACAATTCTCTCTGCAGAAAATATCTTTGTTGTTGAGCACTTTCATCAAAACGAAAACATTCGATAGTAAAGAGATTTTCTGCGGTGAGAGTAGATGGTGCATTTTGTTATTGGTTTCAATATTCCAACTTAGCTATGGCTTTTCGTGGATTTTCTTGTTTGGTATCAGTTCCAGAAAGTCAGCAACCTGTCAAAAGCATCATGCTTTTTCATTTTTACTTTACTGTTGTTAATGCTTTGCAGTTACTGTAGGGGAGGTGGAGTTTTTTTGGACCACTAATAACAGCTGTTGGCGCCTTGCTTATTAAACAGCTGAAAGTTCAAGGTACAATATTACCATCTACTGATAAGATATAGTTAGGCATTCCAAAGTAAATGCCTAGCTAAAGAACTAAGACAACATGGCTGATGCCAAGTAGATTAATTTGATTTTTGCTGAGTGGGCAGAATCCCTCCCTCTTTTTCCCATTCAGGGGGCTCTGCATCTGTAGCCCTTAATTATTACAAACAGGTTATTCCACCTCGGGGGAGAAGGGGAAAGCCAGGTAATTCATTAATGATTGTCTTGTCTCATCTGATAGTACATTTCAGCGGTATGGCATGTGACCATATGCTCTGCTCTCCCTGAATAGTTGGCAAACAACACTGTTATTCTTTTACCATTTAGTTTTCATTCTGTACTCAGTGCTTGACAGACTGATTTCTGCTGTAAATCCTTTCCTTTCACATGCCAACACCACAGTATTACTTTGGTTGGAAAATAGGTGAGTAAAATAATATGCAATCCCATCCCCCCACCTAAACTTTTTTGAGAATAGGGTCATCATGCTAGTTGCATAAGTTTTGAAATGAAGTGGCCATATGTCAGGACATTTGTCCTCTATCAAAGATGTAGTGAACTGTGTTGTCAGTTAATTCTGTTTGTAAGATGTGCTGTCACCCTCTTAGCATGCCATCTCTCTAGGACTCACCGAAAGAGGTTGGGGGTGTCAGCCCCCTTACAAATTCAGTTTACAGAAAGTATAGTTTGCCAATATGGATGCTGTGACGTGTAATGTGTTTATTGACATGTCATGCTAGCAAGCAAGAATGATTTATGTTTAAATGGACATGATGATCTTAGCAACAATCCTAAGTGTTATATCATTTTATGTTTCTGGAAAGTATGCTGTTATGCCACATTTTCTTAGTTTAGAGTGTCTGATGTTTTTTTTTTTGACAAAGATGTGCTGTAGAGATTAACAAAAAACTCCATCTGCCTTTAAATATCATATTTTCATAATTTATTTTTTATTTTTGTGTGAATTTGTTACACTATGGCTAACCAAGGCACTATATGTAACATCTCCTATAGATTGAAGACATTACAATACTGTCCAAAGTCATTAGTTTATTGAGTGAAACAGTACACAAGTGCATTTTGTAAGGAAGGATTTTAGCATTAAGCAGCAGGGATTTATGGGTGGAATTTATAAATACAGAATTCATCGTGTAAGGGCAGTGTACCCAGAAATGGTGTGTAACAGAAAGCAGTGATGTAACAGCCAGATGTCATTTGCAGACAGCCTGAAGGGCCTAGCTCTGAAGATGTATGTATCTGAGTACCATTGACACCAGTCATCTGCATTCCATTTGTCACTTGTCTCTTCAGACTGCATAAGGCAGGCAACACAACCCACAAGGGCTAAACTAGTGCTCCATATGTCAAAATATCAGTGCAATGCAGTACACTTGGGAAGAGCAGCCTACATCCATAAATCATAAAGTACAAGCCATACTAGGCAACAGAAATACCGTATCCAGTAAGTAGTCACATACAGCTGATGTGGACCTAAACTGCAGTACCCATGTTCACTCCCCAAATGTAGCATCATTCACTGGTGATCTCCCAATCACTGTATGAGATGAACAAACTGTTGCATACAACAGTGAGTGTGTGTGTGTGTGTGTGTGTGTGTGTGTGTGTGTGTGTGTGTGTGTGTGTGTGTGTGTGTGTGTGTGTGTGTGTGTGTGTGTGTGTGTGTGTGTGTGTGTGTGTGTGTGTGTGTGTGTGTGCGTGCATGCTCATGCTTGCAGGTGCATGTGAATGACAACCACTAGCATAACTGGACTGTCTTAACAGTTTCTGCAGCAATGCTATGTAGATGCATCCACTACAAATACATGGGGGTATGGTAGTTGTACCCACAACCTTCAGGAATGCTGTTATTCGTTCCAGCTCACTGATCATTAAACTCATGTAGTGACTGCTCTGCATTGTGTGGCAGGGTAGTACATCATAGATGCAGAGGTGGCCCTATGGATGTTGGTGCATACTGTGTATGTAGTGACCTGTGCTGGTAACTTCCCTGTCTGCTCTGACACCCCTGCACCTCACAGGGACATTCTGGTCAGGTTGAAATACTTTTTCTGCTATGCTGTTACAGACTGCTTGTCTGCATAAAGGAGGGTGGAGGGAGGAGAATGCAGAAACATACATAAGTGGGGAAATAGCTGAGTAACTAGAAAGAACAAGGGATATAGCCATGAATGGAGAATTAGCCCAGGAGGAGATGAACATTAGGCTATCCATGATGTATGTACTCTTCAAGCATTGCCATCTTCAGCCAACCCAGAGTGCTGTGTCAGTATGGGTCACGCAAGCTTAACCTGCTGTAGGCCCTGTGACAGGATTTGCACCATGAATGTCTGCTGCTACAGTTTCTGGTTCAGAACACAGTGCCCCACTGACACAAACAGCATATTGTTCCCACATCAGTACTCCTTACATGTTGTTCAGTGAAAAGTGCGTAAGCCTTTCTTTAAATTGTGTGCTTGTCAACTAAGTGTATTAAGCAGACATTGCACTGCTTTTTGATGCAAGTGCAACAATCATGTCTGTGTTTATATGCCCGTCTGTAGTAACCTTCATGATCTGCTTTAACTAACATCCTTCAGCACTTTTGAAATGTTGACACCTGTCATTATTTAATCCTATCTGAGTGTGAGTATTCACATAGTGAATAACATGCCCATAAGAAATCAGATTTCAAGTGAATAGCTCTCCATCTTTTCTCCTTATATTTTATGGATATTCTATAGTTTGTGACAATGCTTTAATTACCTGTTCAAAATATAGTATTTATTGAAAGAAAAGTGGTGGACCATAGTGTGATCTACAGAATGCATTCTTAGGTGCTGCAACAGAACTTATAAATGTCATTAGAGCTCAGTTTTTTGCAGTGTGTGTGAAACTCTAAGGGAAATAAACATTGTGCAGCAATATATAAGTAGACAAGCCTGTGTAATACTAATTTTATGCTGTGCCTTAACTAAAGCCATAGAAAACAGTAGAATAGGTACACAATGTTGCCGTTGTTTTGTTTGTAGTGAGATGCCATTTTTACATAATAAGACATATTCATAGAAAGAAGCAGGAAGAATAACTTTGCATTCACTTCAGCGATTTCAGCGTGGTTTAAGTGGTTTTTGTTTATACATGTGTTTGCCTTTGTTACCACTTGATTTACCGTGTGTTCAAGCATTTTATTTTTACTTTTACTTATTATTCATAGAAAGTAGCCGTATTTTAATGAGTGAAATTGCTATGTCAGAATGGTTCCATAGGTAGTATTAGGAGTGTGTGTAGGAGTGTGTGCATGTGTGTGTGTGTGTGTGTGTGTGTGTGTGTGTGTGTGTGTGTGTGTGTGTGTGTGTGTATGTGTGTGAGTATGTATGTATGTGAGTGTTGAGGGGTACAAAAGTTTCATAAACTGTAATTTTCAAACCAACTGGATTTTTATAGCAGATGCAGTATACATTCGAAACTCTGTCAACCCCTAAAATAGCTTTTTGGCCGTATGTTCCAATGGTTTTGAGATACATCACTTTAAACTTTAGAAATGTAATCAATGCAAAGCAAACATTTCTAATTGTTTATTCTAGATATGAAACTCTCATCTAAAAGTTGTGGATCCCTGTCAAGTGGGTGCACTATTTTTGTGCAATATGCAAAGGTCTGTATTGTACTGGCTTTTGCATATATTTGAGTTATGACTTTTTGATTTTTTGGATGGTTTCTCGTTGTAGTCTAAGCAAAATAATTAAAAATTGTCAGAGAAGGGATTTGAACATAAAACGTATAAAATTCATAATTAGAGATGAACAGGGCTTGCCAGAAGTTATACGGTGGGAGATGATATGTTAGTGGAGATCCACAAGGGCATATGATTCGTATTCATCACTATGTGTCATTGAAAAACGTAAAACTCCAGTGCTGCTGCTGCTTTTACATTGTGACGTTGAACAGTGTACTGCAGTAAATCAGCTGATGCTGGCACCAACCATAGTGTCCATTTCTTGGAAAACTACAAGTGAATATATCACTTGGTATGCCAACAGGACAAATCTGGTATTTTAGCCCTGATGTCTGAGTTGTCCCTGAAACACATGCAAGAGTGGCACATCTAGCATGCAGTGTGATAAATCATATGTGTTTAGATCTCAAAGGAAGGCTCTGTATTCCACGCAGAAGGCTTTGACTTTTAGAATGAAGAGTATACGCACTTGTGCTACAACCTCAGGAAATACCATAAAATATTCTTATTGGCAATCATGGTATTTTGAATCTTGAATAATATTTTTAAATGTGTCAGAAATCAGGGGAGGCATACTGCAGTCAAAATGATGGTGGGACTTATCTCCGCAGCAACCAGCATGGGAGAAGACTGTACCTAAGAAGTCTCCAAGTCCAATTTTCTATTTTATTTAACTTATTAAGATAAAAATGAACAGTGGTCTAAGGTAGATCTGTAGGGTCTATATCATTTGAGCAAATGCTTAATTGAGCAAATCGCTGTTTGTCGAACTGAATTAAGTGAAAGCTCAATTAAATGAACGCTTGGTTAAGCAAAAGTTTCTTGGGGAAAAAAACAGCTGCCCACCCACCAATCAGAACAAACAAAACTAAATTTAAAACTCTGCAAAGTGGGGGACTTTGCCACCCCCCCACACCCCTAACTAAATATACCAACTCTGAGATCACACTACAGTGGGGAAACGGGCAAATACCCAATGATGGGCAATCACATCCTTTCCTTGGAAAAAATGAACTCCAAGAATAGCTAAACCCAAACATAAAACTACTGTTCAATCTCAGCCTTACTACAAGATATGTGCCCAAAGAGTGGCGTACAGCAACAGTGGTCCCTCTCCATAAAGGTGGTGCCTCAACGGATCCTGGAAACTATCGCCCCATAAGCCTGACTAGCTTGGTCTGCAAAGCTATGGAAAGGATCATCATGGACCTCATAAATAAAGATATTGGGGACCTACAGACACTGGATCCTACCCAGTTCGGCTTTGTTAAGGGCAGATCCTGCCTCTTAAACCTGGTTGATTTCTTTGAAACAGTCACCAAGGCCATTGACGAGGGAAGGTGGTCCACACAGCCTACCTGGACCTCGCAAAAGCCTTTGATACAATATCCCACTCGGGCATTATAGATAAGCTCACCAGCTTAAATATAAACCCCTATGTCACTAGATGGATTGCAAACTGGCTCAAGGACAGAACCCACATGGTTAGAATTGCTGGAGCCATGTCAGACTCCAAACCAGTTACAAGTGGTGTCCCACAAGGCTCAGTCCTGGGACCTCTCTTGTTTGGTATATATTTCTCGGAGGTACAGGCCAACACGGAAGGACTGTGGCTGACCAAGTTCGCAGATGACTGCAAACTGGGTGCCATAATCGACTCTCCAGCCGACACAAGCATCCTCCAAAAGGGCCTCATAGAAACAGACAACTGGTGCCAGAGCCATGGCCTCAAGCTAAATGCCAAAAAGTGTATAGTCATCCCCTTTGGCAAAAACAAAGTGCCCACAAATTACCACATAGGTGGTATTCCATTAAGTACAGAAGACGTAATTAGGGACCTGGGGACCCAAGTTGATAGCAATCTCTCATTTGACAACCACGTGGCCAAAGTGATTAGAAAAACATTTTATATAGCCCACCTAATCATGAAGGGATTCACATCTAGATCAGGGGAGGTCATCGTGCCTCTTTACTCATCCCTCATCAGGCCCATAATTGAGTACAATGCCCCTTTTGGGATGTACCTTACCAGACACCTGCAGCAACTGGAAAGACCCCAAAAGTACCTCACCAGGAGGATCAAAGGGCTCAAACAGATGCCATATGCTGCCCGGTTAAAGAAACTCCAGTTCTACTCAGTGGCATACCGCCTGTTCAGAGGCGATCTGTGCCTGACGATAAAGCCATGTCCAACCCGGAATTAATGGACATGCTGCACCTCAGAAAATCCAAATCCCATCGAGCCACGCTCGAGAGACTTGAACCTCAGCACTGAAATAAATAGGACATGTTGGAGGGACAGATTCATAACCCAGAGGCTCCCTTCACTCTGGAATAAAATCCCAGTCCAGGTTAGGCAGAGTCCCTCATTGACTCTCTTCAAGAGGAATCTTGATGAGTGGATGGGAGATCGTAGGTTTACCCCGGGTATCACTTCTGTGTCACTGTTAGACAGAGGCACAGTATACTAACCTTGAAAAAGGGCATAGCAAAATAAATTTAAAATGGGTGGCGAAAGCCAAACACATTCTGGCTAGGCTTATAAATGCCCTAGGGCAGATAGTCTAGTATGAACCTATGAACCATGAGTTCGCTTAATTCAGTTTGACAAATAGCAATTCTCTCAATTAAGCGTTCGCTCAAATGATATAGACCTGATCTGTGACTTACTTCTTGGTCATTCCTGTAAGGATACCCATGCTGATAGTAGTCGTTAGAATTTTGTTACATCAGGTCCGCTTTTAAAATAACATTTGCAGCAATATAGAAACAATAAAATAGACACAATGAAGCATAACTGTATGTGTTCTTACATGGATGAGTTCTCTTTTTAAATGGAGTGGCCTTGGATGTTGTCATTTAGAGGTATGGTTTCTTTATTCTGAAGCCAGTGCCCTCCATAGTGCCTTCATGTGCTTATGGGTTCTCCTTCTTATCCCATGCATTGAGTGCCCTCATTTTACTGTACTTTACTTCTAGTCACAGCGGATCAATGACTGGTCTGTATTACATGTTAATGGGTGGCTTCTTGGTTGACAACTTGCAACTGTTCAGTTAATGCTGTGTGCAGAAGCTTTACCTGGAGATTGTATAACTTTATCATAATACTTGTGTTTTTCAGGGATGCAAGAAACATGCTGCTCTTAAGAGGGCATTAAGGCACTGAAACAATCTTAAGAGGGCATTAAGGCACTGAAACAATGCCGTTGCTTTAGCCATGTCCACTGAGTTTAAACCTTCCACTCAATTCCTCGATTTTAAACATTATCTGAAGATGGTGCTTCTTTATTGATTGGCTCTTTCTGTAAACCTTACCTAGAAGCTAAATCTGCAGTTGTCAGCACTGGTACTGACAGTGGGCAGTCTGCCAGGGTCCTACTGTGATGGTTGCCTGAATCTGACAAGAACAGGGACCATGGTTGCCAACTGTAATGGCACATGTATTTTGCAGTCTGTGATGTTACCAGCAACCTGCATGGCAGACAAACCAGCTGGGGAGATACGAGAGAGCAGTAATAACCTGCTCTTCATCCTCGAAGGAAGGTGTAGGAATCCATCATTGCTACCCTTGCCTTATTGCAGAGGCTGGAAGGACCTCCTTGATGCCAGCGTTTAAAAAAAATGGGTGAATGTGAACATTGTGCATGTCTGTTGGGGTGTAGTTGTGCTGTTACTTCTTACCTCTCTTCATTTCATTCAGCAGTGCAGTGGATGTGAACATTTTGTGTGTGTGTGTGTGTGTGTGTGTGTGTGTGTGTGTGTGTGTGTGTGTGTGTGTGTGTGCACATGTCTGTGTTTGTCAGTAAGTACACATGTATTGCGGTTGTTGTTGTTGTTACTCACATGCAGTGGATGTGATCTTGCATGCTTGAGAGGGAGTAGATATGCACTGCTGTTCCCCGCTTGCATTTGTTGCATGCATGTTTGCACTAACTGTAAAGGTTGCCAGTCTACTACATTGTTGCGAGATGCAGCTGATGGTGTGATAGTCCTCTCTCTCTCCTGTGGTGCCAGGTAAGTACAGCATTAAACGTGCAGGGCCAACAGCAGTGCAGTGCAGAAAGTACAGGCTCATCTGGTAGTTGGCAGTGGCAAGACGGCAGAAGCATCATATGTGTAGGAGCAATAAAGATGAAGTTTCAAAAATGAAAGAAAAAGAACAGTGGCATCTCAGCAGGACAGATTTCATACAAGTTGTTCGGCATCAATTGTCAGCAATACTTTTTAAAGGGCCTGCTGCACTTGGCATTACCTTTTTTTCCAGGGACCAGGCAGTAGGTCCGTGTTGCTTAGTGCTTACTAATGATTATGGGTTGTTATTAGTTGCTGTTTAGGCAGAATAGCTTTCAGGAACTTGCCTGCTGTCAACACTGGTTTCATGAAAATATGTCATGGTTGCATTCATGTTTCTTGTGTTTTATAAAATAGTTATGTGATTTCACAGGCATACTGATTTAGACTGCTCTTCATTTAACACAGGGCTATCTTGTACAGCTGTCTCTTTGCCCCCACACAAGCACCTTTAGTGCTGCTTCCCCTTTGTAGTTCATTAGAAGCAACATGCTTCAATGCTGTGGCCAAACATGGCTGACAGTGGTGCATGCCATTTACTCACTAAGTGTTTAGGACCATGTTGGCAATAAAGAGCTAGAATGTGCTTTTTTCTCTTGACAAGAACTTCTTAAAAGCAACTTCCTACTTCAGCATTGTGGAACCTTTTTTTAAAGCTCTTTTTCCGAGGTGTGTGGCACATAGTTATTTTTCCTGGCGGTATTTTTAATGAGTTATTTATAAAATGAAGCCTTCATGGAAGATTGCAAAAATGCTGTAGCAATGTGAAACTGTTATCCACTTTCACACATTTTCACATAATATGTAAATTCATGACATTAGCTGCAGCTAGTGATTTTTACTATTATTATTTTTTTTAATTTTTTTTTGCCACTTTTGCGTGCCCTCCAGTTTACTCTCAGTTTCTCTAGGTCTGATCCCCTGCTCCTTTTTAATTAGTGTCCTGGTATTGTGTGCTACCCTCCCCAGGGCTGGGACTGCTCCTATGATAAATTAGAAAGACAAAGTGGATAGACTAGAGCACCTAGAAGTGCTATGTACTTTGTCCTGCATGTCAGGGATTTTTTTGTATGCCTTATCTGGGCAAAACTACTGACATCAATTGCATCACCACATGTGGTGTCAGTTAGCTCCAGACCTTGTTCTATACCAACTTTTTAATAACAGAATGATTACAGCACTGTCTCCTTTACCAATGGTACGCGTGATCATAGGTAGAAATCCAACCCTCTTTGCCACCATACCCCTCTCCTCTAATGCCTACCCTTCTAGTCAAACTCCTCCAGGTCACAGTCAGGGCTTCATCCTACTATAAAACAGAGCAGAGGTTAGCTGGTGATTTTTAAATATTGATTGTAAAAGGCTTGAATGCAGTGATCATAAAGCAAATGGGACTACCTGACTACTAGTTAAGAGGTCAGTACAGTTTTCCATAACTGTAGTATTACGATATACTAGATTCGGAATTAACCATGGCTGTTTAGTCACAATAGGCCAAAAAGATATGCACTCATGGCATTATTGTTTTGCAGTGGAAAATAGGCACATAACAGTCTGATGACAGTTTCCTGATGTCACAATATTTTTATTTTTTTTATCTCTGGACCTGATATAGCAATACTTTCAAAATTTTACCAGAGAAAAGAAAATGAAAATTTACTTCCCAAAGAGCTTGGGAGCAGAACTGTTACTAAAGGGAAGAAAGAAGTGTAGGACATAACAGCGACAGTGACAAGTCTGCTAAGGTCAACTTGTGCTATGTTCTGCACACCCCTGGTGGATTCAAACACAAAAAAACTGCAGATGGCTGCTTTTACCTGCTAGAAGAGGGTGGCCTTTTATTTATTTATTTAATTAATTAATTTTCCTGCAGAGTATTTTCCAGTAACAAATAAATGTCCTTATTTTACAACGTTTTATGGTCATTTAGTAGGTTATGGTATTGCTTGTATTTTTCCACAGGGCCTGTTTATCTTGTTTAATTCAATCATATGTTGCTACTGTACTGTGTCTCTGTGCCACATATATGAGCTATACATAATTGCAAAACAACTGTTTTTTAATTTAATGCTGCTCTGCCTCTCAAAATATGGTCAGTATTTGAATACCAGCTGGTGTGAATCTTTATTTGGTGCTATTGTAAACATACACAGTATTAATAAAATGTTATTTTCTCCGAAATGTTCCTTCCAGTTTCCTAACTTTTCTATAATGGGACTTTTGGTACACTTTGCACATTTCTGGAGGTGGTTGTTCACACTAAGTAGTATAAAACAATAGAAATGTAATTTTCGGATCACTGAACCTCATTTCCTGCAACACTAAAACAATCTCACTGTCGTGGGGTCAGCATATATATATGTAGAGCTACTTGATAAAGTGAGTTATTTAATTCTACCAGCCTCATACTGAAGGACACTTGCAGGTCTCTGAGCTGCATGAATCAGATCTCATGTATATAGTTTTATGTAATAAAGTATTAGAAAGAATAATATTACTTGCCATCTGATGATAAAAATATATTACGAGTTTTCTTGAAAAATATATTGGGAAATGAGATGTCTAGCTTAGTGTGAAAACAAGCAGTGAAGGTATTCTAAGTCTGTGTCAATTAATGAATCATTAATTATGTCTGAATCTAATTAATATGGCCTACTTCAAAAAAAATCAAGTTACTGCTTATTACTAACAAGTAAGTGACACTGACTGGATCAGAACTTGTGTGTCTAGGTTCTAGAGCTTGCACTTTACTTGGTAGTTCATTTTAAACCTTTTAGATTTATTAAATTTTATGCAGTAATTGGTCAAAGTTTTTAAACTCAGGTGTAAACAAAGAGTATAGCCATACTAGGATCTGTTGAGTGTCGATTATTTGAAATTGTCTTAAACCTCTGCACACACATGTGCACTTTAGTGGTGAAAACTGTCTTCATACATTGCTGTCTATATGAAATCTGCTGTTGTACACATGTATTGTGTTTTTTGTGGCCTTTTGTTTACATGTGTTTTGTTCCTTTCTGTGTAAATATCTATTATTATTAATAAATTATCTTTTGAATGACTGTGCATTACCTTGTTTATTTGTTCTGCCTGACTTCTGCTATTCAGTTTCTTTCTTTATTTTACCACATACAGAACCATAAAAGGTCAGTAAAGTTACATATTATGATATGTACTGTGGACAGTTTTTTCTTTTCTCAACATATGTCCGCAGCTTGGATATATTAGAGCAACAGGAGTGTAAATGACTTCATAATCACATAGTCAGTGGTTTGTAGAAGCTAGGTTTGAACCTGGGTTATTTAGGTTCTGAAACACTGCTTGTAGCACCTACTATTTATACCAAATTTTCCTGAAAAAAAAATCTTGTTAAGGGTTTTATTAAAGTTGTGTTGTACTGATTAAAATTAAGCATCCCGTACCTTTCATGTCGAGGCATACCTCTTCAGCCTTCAAGCATTAAAAATCATAGCAGTGCCTTAGAACGAGGAACACTCTCTTGTTTTCCACAACGGAAGTCTTCCCACACTAGACTCTGTAGAGTAAGTGATAGGGCACCTCTGTGTGGGCTTGACTTATTTATTTAATAGGTATGTTTCCAAAATCACTTCTGGCTTTATGAGGAAATCAGTAACTTTAGGAAGAACACAGCAAAATTATTTTTGCATCATAGCAGTTAATGAGGTATGTTTTTCCCTTTCCTGTTTCTTTAGTTACATTTATCTGTTTTTCGTAGGGGAGAAGTGTATAAGTACACTCCACTGGCTTGTCTGGTCGCCTGCTGTTTCTACACATCATGCACACTATGACTTCATCAGCTGTCCTTGAGATTCATGAAAGGGGCAGGGCCAGTGGGCCGGTAATCTATCCCAATGCAAACGGTTCCACCAAGACCCTGTAGCCAGAGTGTGTGATGAGTTGGTTCTGGTGGTAAGATGGAGTGGTAAATGTTTCCATGGTGATGTGCCTGCAGAGGGCATCCTCTGAGATTTAGTATAGGTCCATCTGCAATGGCATGTTGGGGAATATACAGCCTGGTATGCAGAGTAATTTGAGAATAACCACATATGCACAGGTTAGGCAGTTGCTCAGCAAGTCAAGTATATGACTCAGGATACTTGTAGTAGAAGAGCACGTGACCAGTAGTACACTGGAGCAGATGCAGGTGTAAGTACTTGATGGAATGCAGCAGGTCTGAGATGGACAGCAGTATGCCAGTTATATGCATGGCACAGTACAGACAGGAGCGGCCTTTGGTCAACTGGAACCCTAGGCAAAAGGGCTCCATGGCGCCCCCCACTACACCACCCAGTGCCCCCATTCTGGTCTACCTACACCAAATAAACAATGAAAAAGCACCCCTGCTAGAGCGGTGCCTTAGGCGGCTGCCTAGTTGGGCTATGCCTAAGACCGACTGTGAGTACAGACATCCTACCATGGAACAGCATGTAGTAGGCTCTTCCATGGCGTAGCAGGGGATGCATTTTTCTGGTCTTTTTTTTGATGAGTGACTGACAACACTATTCAGTGAGGGTGAAGGGACTGTGACCCAGCCATATTATACAGTTGCACTGCACTGGATGTTGTATTTCTAGTGGTTAAACGGCCAGTCAAGGAAGTTCTTGATCAGAAGGTAACCGCATATGACATGCCACAGCAGTGTGTATGTGCACATATGTGTGTGTTGCATACATGCAGCATTGCATGTTTGTGCATGTGTATGAGTTGTTGTTTTTATATATTTCTCACTTCTGTTATTTTTGTGTCCTCAGTCCATCCCCATCACCTATTGTATCCTGGTGCTCTTCCTCTGTCCACAGAACAAGTTAGACAATCAAAAATGGCATCCATGTACAGCCATTCTCACAATAGGGGAAGCTTTTCTTCCGCTGGCTTATTATTAGCTCCACCCCTGTACAAAGTGTGTGGTAACATCAGTGTGATTTGTGTAAATGTGCTACTCCACTCCCGTACCCACACTGTCCAATGCGTATAGTCCGACTGCAGTTCCCCCAGTACCTTTTGTCTGCTTGGGCTAGACATTTAGAGTCCACTGAGGCTGTCTCTAGGTCTCATACTAGCTGACAGCCTAACTTTAGAGTCCACTGAGGCTGTCAACAGGCATGAAACACTCCCTTCCCCCAGGATGGTCGAAGAAGAATTAAAGCCACTCGATCCCACCCTAAACTGGGTCTGCTATGGTCAGTGTTTGCTAATCAAACCTAGATCTGTGGGTTCACAAGCAGAGTTTCATCCTTCTGTGCCACGTGACTGACATATAGTATTATAGTTCTTATTATTTTGGGCCTGGAACTTCTGATTGTTCCTGGATTGCCAGTTTGCTGTCATGCTTATGGATT